>NC_050571.1:10965168-10972668 GCF_013265735.2 Oncorhynchus mykiss
TGGGAGGAGGGAGAGACAACGAAGTAATGAACTAGGATGCTGCGGTATGCTCAGCTGCTGCTCAGATACACACACACACACACACACACACACACACACACACACACACACACACACACACACACTCTGAACATCTTCTGACTATAAATCTTTCTAAATAAATTATCCTCATCCACACCGTCCATCCCTCTATAGACGGGATGTTTTTACATATTCAGCAAGCTCAGACACCCTGGGAGACCAAAACATGTCTGGTTGAACACTGAGGCAGCAAGCTCAGACACACACAGACACATACACAGATACACACAGCTCAGAAAGCATGAATCAGATTTGAAGAATGACTCGTGATGAGACGAAGAGAGAGAGGAGAGACGAGAGGGGCAAATAATTTACAGTCACACACAAATAGACCAAATCGACCATGAAATGCAGAGGGATGGGAAACTTCTATTCTGGGAGCTACGTGGTCATCTTGGCAGCCGCACATGCACACACAGCCAGATGGGACAACGAGCGCTGTGAGGTCAGGAGAAAGCCATGTAGACTGACAGGCCACTTACATTTGTGACAGACAAATTATCGCCAGTGTGCCGTCATACACAGCCCTAGGGGTAGCCATGGGGGGGGGGAACAGGGAGGGAGGGTGAGAGAGAGGGAGCGAAGGATGGAAAGACAAAAGTCTACACCTCACACACATTCTAATGGTCGTTTTTTTTAAAGACACCTGTACCATGTCAGATATAGAGATGAAACGTTTTCAAGTTTGAGTTTGCATCCCAATATTACACTTTATATACATCATAGAAGAGTGAAATACCGTTTGACATAGAATCACCAGATTCCTATTTTATGTTTTTATTAATTTTGAAATTATATAAAATAACATTCCACTAATGAGGCCACTGGAGGGTGATTTGGTCATTTGACTGCAGGAAAGATATGTAACTTTCTGAGCGACCCGACTAAATTCATATAGAAATGTGAGTTATAGATCTGTCATTCTCATTGAAAGCAAGTCTAAGAATCAGCAGATCAGTTCTATGTGCGCTATTTCTATGCTTCACGTTCGTAAGTTTAGTTTATTTTGCACAAATCTGGCCTTTATGGAAGAGTGGCAAGAAGAAAGCCATTTCTTAAAGATATCCATAAAAAGTGTCGTTTAAAGTTTGCCACAAGCCACCTGGGAGACACACCAAACATGTGGAAGAAGGTGCTCTGGTCAGATGAAACCAAAATTGAACTTTTTGGCAACAATGCAAAACGTTATGTTTGGCATAAAAGCAACACAGCTCATCACCCTGAACACACCATACCCACTGTCAAACATGGTGGTGGCAGCATCATGGTTTGGGCCTGCTTTTCTTCAGCAGGGACAGGGAAGATGGTTCAAATTGATGGGAAGATGGATGGAGCCAAATACAGGACCATTCTGGAAGAATGATGGAGTCTGCAAAAGACCTGAGACTGGGACGGAGATTTGTCTTCCAACAAGACAATGATCCAAAACATAAAGCAAAATCTACAATGGAATGGTTCAATAATAAACATATCCAGGTGTTAGAATGGCCAAGTCAAAGTCCAGACCTGAATCCAATCGAGAATCTGTGGAAAGAACTGAAAACTGCTGTTCACAAATGCTCTCCATCCAACCTCACTGAGCTCGAGCTGTTTTGCAAGGAGGAATGGGAAAAAATGTCAGTCTCTCGATGTGCAAAACTGATAGAGACATACCCCAAGCGACTTACAGCTGTAATCGCAGCAAAAGGTGGCGCTACAAAGTATTAACTTAAGGGGGCTGAATAATTTTGCACGCCCAATTTTTCCGTTTTTGATTTGTTAAAAAAAGTTTTAAATATCCAATAAATGTCGTTCCACTTCATGATTGTGTCCCACTTGTTGTTGATTCTTCACAAAAAAATACAGTTTTATATCTTTATGTTTGAAGCCTGAAATGTGGCAAAAGGTCGCAAAGTTCAAGGGGGCCGAATACTTTCGCAAGGCACTGTATATTTCACAGCGGTTAAGATCGTACAATGATTCTCTACAAAATGAATGCTTGTTTTAAAACTGTATTTAGGCATACTATTTTAATTTTTTGCGACCAGGAAATGACGTTGCGAAAGAGGGAGAGAGAGGGGAGATCATTTTTTGTTGTTGTTTATATCAGAAATATATATACTGACTTTGAAAATATATCTAAGCTCCTATCAGCCTACCAAGCATGCACCTTCTTGACAATACTGTAGGGTTGGCTGACATTGCTATGCTTGTCTTGTTATGGTTTTACAGGATGACTTTTACAATGCGGTCTATCTCAGTGCCAGAGTGGTAAATTCACACACACACACACACACACACACACACACACTCACACACTCACGCACACATACAGTGGTAAAACCCAGTGTAGTGCTCCACTGAGTTGGCCAGCTATTGCAGATTACAATGTTGAGTCATTAATAGGGACTACCAACGTCACTACACACAAATAGAACTGAAGAATGAATACAACAGTAGGGTTTTACCTTCTTCCATCCATGCTAACAACACACCCCTAGAACATAGCAGGGTTACGTGCAGTCTCTAGTTCTCTCAGTATGGTAACCTACTGTATCTTTCGAGGGGAGTAACGGGTTTACATGTAAGAGATCCGTTACGTTACCAGCTAAAATCTTGTCATCAGATTACAGAAAAACTAGATGATTACTTCGATGATTACTTTTAAATTCAGAAAGGTGGTTTGAGAGAAAAAAAATATTTGACACTTCTCTGTTTTCTCAATGACATTCAAATAAATTGAAGTTTGTTCCACCTGAGCGAGGCTGACCGCAAGTCAGAGACCACTATGATGTCGGAGACCACTATGATGTCAGAGACCACGATGATGTCAGAGACCACAATGATGTCGGAGACCACTATGATGTCGGAGACCACTATGATGTCAGAGACCACTATGATGTCGGAGACCACTATGATGTCAGAGACCACTATGATGTCGGAGACCACTATGATGTCAGAGACCACTATGATGTCGGAGACCACTATGATGTCGGAGACCACTATGATGTCAGAGACCACTATGATGTCGGAGACCACTATGATGTCAGAGACCACTATGATGTCAGAGACCACTATGATGTCGGAGACCACTATGATGTCAGAGACCACTATGATGTCAGGACCACTATGATGTCGGAGACCACTATGAGGACACACCAAAAGGGTTTGATGGGTCGCGGGAAAAGGTTACATTCCAAGATATATCCATATGTCCGGATGCTGTCGACATCCAGAGATGATCCAACTTGAATAAACGCTTGGAAGTAAGGATGACATCAGTGGCGTAGTCTACAGACAGAAATCACTTATTATTGATATCTACATAGCGCATTGATGTGAATCACACCGTTGCTCTCTCATTTAGCTATTTGCGCCATACAGATTGTGTTTGTTGTGGATGGCTGTTCACAAATCTAAATGTGTATTTGAACCCAATAATGATTGAATTAAAGGAGTTTAAGCTATTTTTGAAACCAGTGGACAGCCAGTGGAAAATGCTTTTTTGCAACAGCTGCATAGTGTGGATCCCAGCCTATGGAACAACAGCTGCATATGGTGGATCCCAGCCTATGGAATAACAGCTGCATAGTGTGGATCCCAGCCTATGGAATAACAGCTGTATAGTGTGGATCCCAGCCTATGGAACAACAGCTGCATAGTGTGGATCCCAGCCTATGGAACAACAGCTGCATATGGTGGATCCCAGCCTATGGAATAACAGCTGCATAGGGTGGATCCCAGCCTATGGAATAACAGCTGTATAGTGTGGATCCCAGCCTATGGAACAACAGCTGCATAGTGTGGATCCCAGCCTATGGAATAACAGCTGCATAGTGTGGATCCCAGCCTATGGAATAACAGCTGCATAGTGTGGATCCCAGCTTATGGAAGAACAGCTGCATAGTGTGGATCCCAGCCTATGGAATAACAGGTGAATATTGTGGATCCCAGCCTATAGAATAACAGCTGCATAGTGTGGATCCAAGCCGATGGAATAAAAGTGGGGATTTTATTGCTCAATCTAATTCATGCTGATAAAACAATTTAATCCATAGGCCTAATGGACACACGTTCAAACTCGCACAGCTGTAGTTGCTACATCCATTTTTGGACTTACATATTATATGTATATACACAGTTGAAGTCGGAAGTTTACATACACTTAGGTTGGAGTCATTACAACTTTTTCAACCACTCCATAAATTTCTTGTTAACAAACTATAGTTTTGGCAAGTTGGTTAGGACATCTACTTTGTGCATGACACAAGTCATTTTTCCAACAATTGTTTACAGACAGATTATTTCACTGTATCACAAGTTCAGTGGGTCAGAAGTTTACATATCTTTAAACAGCTTGGAAAATTCCAGAAAATTATGTCATGGCTTTAGAAGCTTCTGATAGGCTAATTGACATAATTTGAGTCAATTGTAGGTGTACCTGTGGATGTATTTAAAGGCCTACCTTCAAACTCAGTGCCTATTTGCTTGACATCATGGGAAAATCAAAAGAAATCATCCAAGACCTTATAAAATAAATTGTAGATCTCCACACATCTGGTTTATCCTTGGGAGCAATTTCCAAACACCTGAATGTACCACGTTCATCTGTACAAACAATAGTATGCAAGTATAAACACCATGTGACCACGTAGCCGTCATACCGCTCAGGAAGGAGACGCGTTCTGTCTCCTAGAGATGAACGTACTTTGGTGCAAAAAGTGCAAATCAATCCCAGAACATCAGCAAAGGACCTTGTGAAGATCCTGGAGAAAACAGGTACAAAAGTATCTATATCCACAGTTAAACGAGTCCTATATCGACATAACCTGAAAGGCCGCTCAGCAAAAAAAAACGCCATAAAAATGCCAGATTACGGTTTGCAACTGCACATGGGGACAAAGATCGTACTTTTTGGAGAAATGTCCTCTGGTCTGATGAAACAGAAATAGAACTGTTTGGCCATAATGACCTTCGTTATGATTGGAGGAAAAAGGGGGATGCTTGCAAACCGAAGAACACCATCCCAACTGTGAAGCACGGGGGTGGCAGCATCATGTTGTGGGGGTGCTATGCTGCAGGAGGGACTGGTGCACTTCACAAAATAGATGGCATCATGAGGAGGGGAAAATTCTGTCCCTTTCCCAAGACATCAGTCAGGAAGTTAAAGCATGTGCTCAAATGGGTCTTCCAAATGGACAATGACCCCAAGCATACTTCCAAAGTTGTGGCAAAATGGCTAAAGGACAACAAACTCAAGGTATTGGAGTGGCCATCACAAAGCCCCCCCAAATGTTTGGGCCGAACTGAAAAAGTGTGTGCGAGCAAGGAGGCCTTACAAACCTGACTCAGTTACACCAGCTCTGTCAGGAGGAAGGGGCCAAAATTCACCCAACTTATTTTGGGAAGCTTGTGGATGGCTACCTGAAACGTTTGACCCAAGTTAAACAATTTAAAAGCACTGCTGCCAAATACTAATTGAATGTATGTACATTTCTAACCCACTGGGAATGTGATGAAAGAAATAAAAGCTGAAATAAATAATTCTCTCTACTATTATTCTGACATTTCACATTCATAAAATAAAGTGGTGATCCTAACTGACCTAAGACAGGGAATTTTTACTAGGATCAAATGTCAGGAATTGTGAAAAACAGAGTTTAAATGCATTTGGCTAAGGTGTATGTAAACTTCCGACTTCAACTGTACATTGATTCTTGAAGAATATAACGTATAAATGCCTCATGAGCATAGTTCAACTGTCATAGCCCATCAGAACCCAAAATGTGAGCTTGTTTTTCTCTGTTTGTAAACATTGTAAATGTAAAAAACAAACACTGTATAGGTTCATAACATTGTTAAAACAATAATTTTGATATTATGGATCGTCAGTCCTTGCATAGCACTGTCTATTAATCTGAGAGTGGTTACATTTCTCCAGACCCATCCCTCAGCTTTTTACCAAACCAGAGGCAGGGCGGCCGTTTTATTGTTTCATCTGTGGATTTGCCCTTTAAACAGCTGCATATTATCAAGATATCAAAGTGCCACCAACTAAAAGGGTAACAATAAGCCTATGGCAAAAGCAGCATATTGCATTCATATACTACAAATATACTACAAATACTTATTTTATCTTTATTTAACCAGGCAAGTCAGTTAAGAACAAATTCTTATTTTCAATGACGGCCTGGGAACAGTGGGTTAACAGGGGCAGAACGACAGATTTGTACCTTGTCAGCTCGGGGGTTTGAACTCGCAACCTTCCAGTTACTAGTTCAACGCTCTAACCACTAGGCTACCCTGCCGCCCAACTACAAATACTTAGGTGTCTGGTTAGACTGTAAACTCTCCTTCCAGACCCATATCAAACATCTCCAATCCAAAGTTAAATCTAGAATTTGCTTCCTATTTCGCAACAAAGCATCCTTCACTCATGCTGCCAAACATACCCTTGTAAAACTGACCATCCTACCGATCCTCGACTTTGGCGATGTCATTTACAAAATAGCCTCCAATACCCTACTCAACAAATTGGATGCAGTCTATCACAGTGCAATCCGTTTTGTCACCAAAGCCCCATATACTACCCACCATTGCGACCTGTACGCTCTCGTTGGCTGGCCCTCGCTTCATACTCGTCGCCAAACCCACTGGCTCCATGTCATCTACAAGACCCTGCTAGGTAAAGTCCCCCCTTATCTCAGCTCGCTGGTCACCATTGCATCTCCCACCTGTAGCACACGCTCCAGCTCTCTAGTCACCCCCAAAACCAATTCTTTCTTTGGCCGCCTCTCCTTCCAGTTCTCTGCTGCCAATGACTGGAACGAACTACAAAAATCTATGAAACTGGAAACACTTATCTCCCTCACTAGCTTTAAGCACCAACTGTCAAAGCAGCTCACAGATTACTGCACCTGTACATAGCCCACCTATAATTTAGCCCAAACAACTACCTCTTTCCCTACTGTATTTTATTTATTTTGCTCCTTTGCACCCCATTATTTTTCTTTCTACTTTGCACATTCTCCCATTGCAAATCTACCATTCCAGTGTTTTACTTGCTATATTGTATTTACTTTGCCACCATGGCCTTTTTTGCCTTTACCTCCCTTATCTCACCTCATTTGCTCACATCGTATATAGACTTGTTTATACTGTATTATTGACTGTATGTTTGTTTTACTCCATGTGTAACTCTGTGTCGTTGTATGTGTCGAACTGCTTTGCTTTATCTTGGCCAGGTCGCAATTGTAAATGGGAACTTGTTCTCAACTTGCCTACCTGGTTAAATAAAGGTGAAATAATTTTTTTTTTTAAATAAAATTTGGCATTCATATGGCATTCATATTGCATTCATATGGCATTCATATGGCATTCATATGGTATTCATATGGAATTCATATTGCATTCATATGGAATTCATATTGCATTCATATG
>NC_050571.1:10977668-11000168 GCF_013265735.2 Oncorhynchus mykiss
ATGTGGAATATATTTCAATACGGTATCACTGTAGAAATGTAGCAAATTGCTGTCTTATTCAATTTTGTGTTATGTTAGATTTTGCACTTAAATTTAAGAGTTTTGAAAAGAGTATATAAACATGTGAAAATTGGCCTGTTGGTACATAGTTTTGGTGGTGGTTGGATCTGAGTGAGAAAATAATTAGTGACATTTGAAAGATGTGCCAAAGCAAAGAAACATGATCCACAGTTTAGCCCACATAGACTGCTGCTGTTCTCACTGTGTGAAGAGTTTTTAAAAAGTGGAAAGTATTGAGAAATGGGTCCTAGCGATTGTAAAAAACTGTAATGTTGTTCATGTTGCTAATGCAGTCTGGATTACAGATCATTTGCGTCAGTCCACTCACTGCTCACTGCAGGAGTTAGAGGTTATTACAGTTACACACCATACACCACACCCAATACACCATACACCACACACAATACACCATACACCACACACCAAACCATACACCACACCATACGCCATACACCACACCATACGCCATACACCACACACCACACCATACACCACACCATACGCCATACACCACACACCACACCATACCCCATACACCATACCCCATACACCACACCATACACCATACACCACACACCATACCCCATACACCATACACCACACACCATACACCATACACCACACCATACCCCATACACCACACCACACACCATACCCCATACACCATACACCACACACCATACCCCATACACCACACCACACACCATACCCCATACACCACACACCATACACCATACACACCACACCAGACACCACACACCACACACCACACCATACACCATACACCATACACCACACCACACACCATACACCATGCACCACACACCATACACCACAAACCATACCCCATACACCACACACCATACACCACACCATACACCACACACCACAAACATACACCACACAACATACACCACACACCACACACCACAAACATACACCACACAACATACACCACACACCATACACCACACACCATTAACCATACACCACACACCATACACCACACCATGCACCACACACCATACACCACACACCATACATCATACAGCACACCATACACCACACACCATACACCACACTCCACACCATACACCATACACCACACATCATACACCACACCATACACCACACACCACACACCACAAACATACACCACACAACATACACCACACACCATACAACACACACCATACACCACACACCACGCCATACACCACACACCATACACCATACACCACACCATACCCCATACACCATACACCACACACCATACCCCACACACCAGACACCACAAACCAAGTGTGTGATGAGTGGGGTCATCAGTGCCATCATGGAGGGAGTGTGTGATGAGTGGGGTCATCAGTGCCATCATGGAGGGAGTGTGTGATGAGTGGGGTCATCAGTGCCATCATGGGGAGGGAGTGTGTGATGAGTGGGGTCACCAGTGCCATCATGGGGAGGAAGTGTGTGATGAGTGGGGCCATCAGTGTCATCATGGAGGGAGTGTGTGATGAGTGGGGCCATCAGTGCCATCATGGGGAGGGAGTGTGTGATGAGTGGGGCCATCAGTGCCATCATGGGGAGGGAGTGTGTGATGAGTGGGGCCATCAGTGCCATCATGGGGAGGGAGTGTGTGATGAGTGGGATCACCAGTGCCATCATGGGGAGGGAGTGTGTGATGAGTGGGGTCACCAGTGCCATCATGGGGAGGGAGTGTGTGATGAGTGGGGTCATCAGTGCCATCATGGGGAGGGAGTGTGTGATGAGTGGGTTAGAGCGTTGGACTAGTAACCGGAAGGTTGCAAGTTCAAACCCTCCAAGCTGACAAGGTACAAATCTGTCGTTCTGCCCCTGAACGGGCAGTTAACCCACTGTTCCTATGCCGTCATTGAAAATAATAATTTATTCTTAACTGACTTGCCTAGTTAAATAAAGGTCAAATAAAAAATAATGAACGGTAGCTAGCAGCAGACCCGTGGCAAGTGAGCGATGTCGAGTAGCTGATGTCCCGTGCGGTAAACAGTGCCGCGACACTAGGGGCACTAGAGACGGTGTGTGGCTGGCAAACATGAGTAATTTCCTCCGAGCCATTATGCCAGATATTCTAGCACATTACTATTTTGGTACAAAACATTTACCCGCCAGTGTGGCAAATAGCCTTCTGAGATTTACTCGCCAAACGGAAAATCTACCCACATTTGTCGCTTGGCGGGTGTTAATTTCAGACCTTGACCACACACCATACACCACACATACACCACACAACATACACCACGCACGTACACACACATACACCACGCATGCACACACACATACACCACACACACATACACCACACACACACACATACACCACACAACATACACCACACATCATACACACGCACACACATATGCACACACACACACAGTCACACACCACACACAAAAATACACACTGCACATACACACACACACACACACACACACACACACACACACACACACAAGCAGATAATTCATAGCAGTGCACCCACAGCTTAATGTAGTAGTTAGGTGTGAGTAATGATATTTAAAACTCAGGGGAGGCATAATCACTGGCTGTCTATATGTTTTATGTATGGGGTTTAGGTGGAGGGGAAGGATGGTTCAGCTCATTATCTGTCTATGTGTTTTATGTATGGGGTTTAGGTGGAGGGGAAGGATGGTTCAGCTCATTATCTGTCTATGTGTTTTATGTATGGGGTTTAGGTGGAGGGGAAGGATGGTTCAGCTCATTATCTGTCTATGTGTTTTATGTATGGGGTTTAGGTGGAGGGGAAGGATGGTTCAGCTCATTATCTGTCTATGTGTTTTATGTATGGGGTTTAGGTGGAGGGGAAGGATGGTTCAGCTCATTATCTGTCTATGTGTTTTATGTATGGGGTTTAGGTGGAGGGGAAGGATGGTTCAGCTCATTATCTGTCTATGTGTTTTATGTATGGGGTTTAGGTGGAGGGGAAGGATGGTTAAGCTCATTATCTGTCTATGTGTTTTATGTATGGGGTTTAGGTGGAGGGGAAGGATGGTTCAGCTCATTATCTGTCTATGTGTTTTATGTATGGGGTTTAGGTGGAGGGGAAGGATGGTTCAGCTCATTATCTGTCTATGTGTTTTATGTATGGGGTTTAGGTGGAGGGGAAGGATGGTTAAGCTCATTATCTGTCTATGTGTTTTATGTATGGGGTTCAGGTGGAGGGGAAGGAAGGTTCAGCTCATTATCTGTCTATGTGTTTTATGTATGGGGTTTAGGTGGAGGGGAAGGATGGTTCAGCTCATTATCTGTCTATGTGTTTTATGTATGGGGTTTAGGTGGAGGGGAAGGATGGTTCAGCTCATTATCTGTCTATGTGTTTTATTTATGGGGTTTAGGTGGAGGGGAAGGATGGTTCAGCTCATTATCTGTCTATGTGTTTTATGTATGGGGTTCAGGTGGAGGGGAAGGATGGTTCAGCTCATTATCTGTCTATGTGTTTTATGTATGGGGTTTAGGTGGAGGGGAAGGATGGTTCAGCTCATTATCTGTCTATGTGTTTTATGTATGGGGTTCAGGTGGAGGGGAAGGATGGTTCAGCTCATTATCTGTCTATGTGTTTTATGTATGGGGTTTAGGTGGAGGGGAAGGATGGTTCAGCTCATTATCTGTCTATGTGTTTTATGTATGGGGTTTAGGTGGAGGGGAAGGATGGTTCAGCTCATTATCTGTCTATGTGTTTTATGTATGGGGTTTAGGTGGAGGGGAAGGATGGTTCAGCTCATTATCTGTCTATGTGTTTTATGTATGGGGTTTAGGTGGAGGGGAAGGATGGTTCAGCTCATTATCTGTCTATGTGTTTTATGTATGGGGTTTAGGTGGAGGGGAAGGATGGTTAAGCTCATTATCTGTCTATGTGTTTTATGTATGGGGTTTAGGTGGAGGGGAAGGATGGTTCAGCTCATTATCTGTCTATGTGTTTTATGTATGGGGTTTAGGTGGAGGGGAAGGATGGTTCAGCTCATTATCTGTCTATGTGTTTTATGTATGGGGTTTAGGTGGAGGGGAAGGATGGTTAAGCTCATTATCTGTCTATGTGTTTTATGTATGGGGTTTAGGTGGAGGGGAAGGATGGTTCAGCTCATTATCTGTCTATGTGTTTTATGTATGGGGTTTAGGTGGAGGGGAAGGATGGTTCAGCTCATTATCTGTCTATGTGTTTTATGTATGGGGTTCAGGTGGAGGGGAAGGATGGTTCAGCTCATTATCTGTCTATGTGTTTTATGTATGGGGTTCAGGTGGAGGGGAAGGATGGTTAAGCTCATTATCTGTCTATGTGTTTTATGTATGGGGTTCAGGTGGAGGGGAAGGATGGTTCAGCTCATTATCTGTCTATGTGTTTTATTTATGGGGTTTAGGTGGAGGGGAAGGATGGTTCAGCTCATTATCTGTCTATGTGTTTTATTTATGGGGTTTAGGTGGAGGGGAAGGATGGTTCAGCTCATTATCTGTCTATATGTTTCTGTATAGGCGCTGCTTTCTCAGTGTATTCTGTTTGGCTTGTCTCCAGCACCATCCTTCTCCAATACTTGTCATAGTGTATTCTGTTTGGCTTGTCTCCAGCACCATCCTTCTCCAATACTTGTCATAGTGTATTCTGTTTGGCTTGTCTCCAGCACCATACTTCTCCAATACTTGTCATAGTGTATTCTGTTTGGCTTGTCTCCAGCACCATCCTTCTCCAATACTTGTCATAGTGTATTCTGTTTGGCTTGTCTCCAGCACCATCCTTCTCCAATACTTGTCATAGTGTATTCTGTTTGGCTTGTCTCCAGCACCATCCTTCTCCAATACTTGTCATAGTGTATTCTGTTTGGCTTGTCTCCAGCACCATCCTTCTCCAATACTTGTCATAGTGTATTCTGTTTGGCTTGTCTCCAGCACCATACTTCTCCAATACCTTTCATAGTGTATTCTGTTTGGCTTGTCTCCAGCACCATCCTTCTCCAATACTTGTCATAGTGTATTCTGTTTGGCTTGTCTCCAGCACCATACTTCTCCAATACCTTTCATAGTGTATTCTGTTTGGCTTGTCTCCAGCACCATCCTTCTACAATACCTTTCATAGTGTATTCTGTTTGGCTTGTCTCCAGCACCATCCTTCTCCAATACCTTTCATAGTGTACAGAGAAAATAACCACTCTTCTCTCTCTCTATTGTCCTCCTCCAGGTCTGTTCCACCGTGACATCATCCATAGTTGTCTTTCTTATGCTGCTATGGTTACATAGACATTCTAACCATTAGGTCATCTCTACCTCTCCAGGTCTGTTCCACCGTGCCATCATCCAGAGTGGCTCTGCCCTGTCCAGCTGGGCGGTCAACTACCAGCCTGTGAAATACACCCGTCTGCTGTCTGAGAAGGTGGGCTGTAACGTTCTGGATACCCTGGACATGGTGGACTGTCTGAGGAAGAAGAGTGCCAGGGAGCTGGTTGAGCAGGACATCCAGCCAGCACGGTACCATGTGGCCTTCGGACCGGTTATAGACGGAGACGTCATACCTGATGATCCAGAGATCCTCATGGAGCAGGTGGGAGGCGGCTGGGATAGTTTTGTTGCTTTGTTTGTTTCTTATTTGACTTAGTTTTTTTTTATATAGAACAGATCAAGAGGAAAAAACATACACACACAAACATTCCCATAATGGTAATAACGTAAAGTCAACTATATACATAACAACTGGAATCAAATCTAGCTGAAACACATTTGGTTATTTCCACACAGGGAGAGTTCCTGAATTATGACATCATGCTGGGAGTCAACCAGGGGGAGGGGCTTCGCTTCGTGGACAACGTGGTCGACTCAGAGGACGGCATCTCGGGCAACGACTTTGACTTCTCAGTGTCCGACTTTGTTGACAGCCTCTACGGTTATCCAGAAGGCAAAGACACTCTGAGGGAGACCATCAAGTTCATGTACACGGACTGGGCAGACCGCGACAACCCCGAGACACGACGCAAGACGCTGGTCGCTCTGTTCACCGACCACCAGTGGGTGGAGCCATCGGTGGTGACTGCGGACCTCCACGCCCGTTACGGCTCGCCAACGTACTTCTACGCCTTCTACCACCACTGCCAGAGTCTGATGAAGCCGGCCTGGTCGGACGCAGCCCACGGGGACGAGGTTCCCTACGTGTTCGGGATCCCCATGATCGGACCTACGGACCTGTTCCCCTGTAACTTCTCCAAGAACGACATCATGCTCAGCGCCGTGGTGATGACATATTGGACTAACTTCGCCAAGACCGGGTAAAGTTGTCCTGCTTTAGTACTTTCTATAAGATGGTTATTTCAATCTTACTCTAGGAAGTCTGGTTTTCTGTTCTACCTGATAATTCATTACATCCACCTCGTGTCCCTGATCTAAATCAGTGTCTGATTAGAGGTGAACAATGGGGGGAAAAAGCTGCGGAACTGGTTTGAGATCAGATTAGAATTAGAGGGTTCTATATAGTCAACAAGCGTCTGCCTATGTTTAGTATTCTCCCTCACTGACTCTATCAGAGCCTTTAAAATGACCATGTAGGAGGAGTCTCTGCCTCACTGACTCTATCAGAGCCTTCAATATGACCATGTAGGAGGAGTCTCTGCCTCACTGACTCTATCAGAGCCTTTAAAATGACCACCATGTAGGAGGAGTCTCTGCCTCACTGACTCTATCAGAGCCTTCAATATGACCATGTAGGAGGAGTCTCTGCCTCACTGACTCTATCAGAGCCTTTAAAATGACCATGTAGGAGGAGTCTCTGCCTCACTGACTCTATCAGAGCCTTTAAAATGACCATGTAGGAGGAGTCTCTGCCTCACTGACTCTATCAGAGCCTTCAATATGACCATGTAGGAGGAGTCTCTGCCTCACTGACTCTATCAGAGCCTTTAAAATGACCATGTAGGAGGAGTCTCTGCCTCACTGACTCTATCAGAGCCTTTAAAATGACCATACAGGAGGAGTCTCTGCCTCACTGACTCTCTGGACCCTCTATTCCTGAAACTATCCGCCGCCATTGTCGCAACCCCTATTACCAGCCTGTTCAACCTCTCTTTCATATCGTCTGAGATCCCCAAGGATTGGAAAGCTGCCGCAGTCATCCCCCTCTTCAAAGGGGGCGACACCCTGGACCCAAACTGTTACAGACCTATATCCATCCTGCCCTGCCTATCTAAGGTCTTCGAAAGCCAAGTCAACAAACAGGTCACTGACCATCTTGAATCCCACCGTACCTTCTCCGCTGTGCAATCTGGTTTCCGAGCCGGTCACGGGTGTACCTCAGCCACGCTCAAGGTACTAAACGATATCATAACCGCCATCGATAAAAGACAGTACTGTGCAGCCGTCTTCATAGACCTTGCCAAGGCTTTCGACTCTGTCAATCACCGCATTCTTATCGGCAGACTCAGTAGCCTCGGTTTTTCGGATGACTGCCTTGCCTGGTTCACCAATTACTTTGCAGACAGAGTTCAGTGTGTCAAATCGGAGGGCATGCTGTCCGGTCCTCTGGCAGTCTCTATGGGGGTGCCACAGGGTTCAATTCTCGGGCCGACTCTTTTCTCTGTATATATCAATGATGTTTCTCATGCTGCGGGCGATTCCCTGATCCACCTCTACGCAGACGACACCATTCTATATACTTCCGGCCCGTCCTTGGACACTGTGCTATCTAACCTCCAAACGAGCTTCAATGCCATACAGCACTCCTTCCGTGGCCTCCAACTGCTCTTAAACGCTAGTAAAACCAAATGCATGCTTTTCAACCGTTCGCTGCCTGCACCCGCACGCCTGACCAGCATCACCACCCTGGATGGTTCCGACCTTGAATATGTGGACATCTATAAGTACCTAGGTGTCTGGCTAGACTCTAAACTCTCCTTCCAGACCCATATCAAACATCTCCAATCGAAAATCAAATCAAGAGTCGGCTTTCTATTCCGCAACAAAGCCTCCTTCACTCACGCCGCCAAACTTACCCTAGTAAAACTGACTATCCTACCGATCCTCGACTTCGGCGATGTCATCTACAAAATTGCTTCCAACACTCTACTCAGCAAACTGGATGCAGTTTATCACAGTGCCATCCGTTTTGTCACTAAAGCACCTTATACCACCCACCACTGCGACTTGTATGCTCTAGTCGGCTGGCCCTCGCTACATATTCGTCGCCAGACCCACTGGCTCCAGGTCATCTACAAGTCCATGCTAGGTAAAGCTCCGCCTTATCTCAGTTCACTGGTTACGATGGCAACACCCATCCGTAGCACGCGCTCCAGCAGGTGTATCTCACTGATCATCCCTAAAGCCAACACCTCATTTGGCCGCCTTTCGTTCCAGTTCTCTGCTGCCTGTGATTGGAACGAATTGCAAAAATCGCTGAAGTTGGAGACTTTTATCTCCCTCACCAACTTCAAACATCTGCTATCTGAGCAGCTAACCGATCGCTGCAGCTGTACATAGTCTATTGGTAAATAGCCCACCCATTTTCACCTACCTCATCCCCATACTGTTTTTATTTATTTATTTTTCTGCTCTTTTGCACCCCAATATCTCTATCTCTACCTTTACATAACCATCTGATCATTTATCACTCCAGTGTTAATCTGCATAATTGTAATTATTTGCATACCTTCTCATGCCTTTTGCACACAATGTATATATAGACTCCCCTTTTTTCTACTGTGTTATTGACTTGTTAATTGTTTACTCCATGTGTAACTTTGTGTTGTCTGTTCACACTGCTATGCCTTATCTTGGCCAGGTCGCAGTTGCAAATGAGAACTTGTTCTCAACTAGCCTACCTGGTTAAATAAAGGTGAAATAAAAAATAAAAAATCAGAGCCTTCAATATGACCATGTAGGAGGAGTCTCTGCCTCACACGACGAGACAAGGACATCCCTACCGGCCAAGCCCTCCCTTACCCGGATGACGCTAGGCCAATTGTGGCCAACTGCAGCGCCAGCTGTGCCACCAGGGACTCTGGGTTCGCGCCCAGGCTCTGTCGTTACCGGCCGCGACCGGGAGTTCCGTGGGGCGACGCACAATTGACCTAGCGTCGTCCGGGTTAGGGAGGGCTTGGCCGGTAGGGATGTCCTTGTCTCGTCGCAGACCAACGACTCCTGTGGCGGGCCGGGCGCAGTGCGCGCTAACCAAGGTTGCCAGGTACACGGTGTTTCCTCCGACACATTGGTGCGTCTGGCTTCCGGGTTGGATGCGCGCTGTGTTAAGAAGCAGTGCGGCTTGGTTGGGTTGTGTATCGGAGGACGCATGACTTTTAACCTTCGTCTCTCCCGAGCCCGTACAAGAGTTGTAGCGATGAGACAAGATAGTAGCTACTAAAACAATTGGATACCATGAAATACCACACACATAACACAAAGCAGCTCCATTTGGATGTCTCCTACTGGGAATCAGTTGTAAAAACTGAAATGTAATTTGACAATCTTCGTTACCAGATAAATATTGATCTGGTGGATGACCTGTAATCAATCTGATTCCTGGTATTTACCCATCTCTTCTCTCTGATCTCTTCTCTCTGATCTCTTCTCTCTGATCTCTTCTCTCTGATCTCTTCTCTCTGATCTCTTCTCTCTGATCTCTTCTCTCTGATCTCTTCTCTCTGATCTCTTCTCTCTGATCTCTTCTCTCTGATCTCTGTGTGTGTGGGTGGGTGCTTGTGTGCGTGCGTTCATGCATCCGCCTGGGTGTGTGCGTCTGTGTTTAAGTGTGTAAGGCATGAACCCGCTGGGCATGGTGACCTGTCTCTGTGAGGAGAGCAGGGTCTGACCCGCGGGGCATGGTGCTCTGACTCTGTGAGGAGAGCAGGGTCTGACCCGCGGGGCATGGTGCTCTGACTCTGTGAGGAGACTCACTGACTCTCACTGACTCTCTGACTCTCTGACTCTCTGACTACACAGCTGTCGCTGACTGTCTGACTACACAGCTGTCACTGACCCCCTGACTACACAGCTGTCACTGACCCCCTGACTACACAGCTGTCACTGACTCTCTGACATCGTAACCACAGATTGTAATCCTTAGTGTAGACATCGTAACCACAGATTGTAATCCTTAGTGTAGACATCGTAATCACAGATTGTAATCCTTAGTGTAGACATCGTAATCACAGATTGTAATCCTTAGTGTAGACATCGTAACCACAGATTGTAATCGTTAGTGTAGACATCGTAACCACTGATTGTATTCCTTAGTGTAGACATCGTAACCACAGATTGTAATCCTTAGTGTAGACATCGTAACCACAGATTGTAATCCTTAGTGTAGACATCGTAACCACAGATTGTATTCCTTAGTGTAGACATCGTAACCACAGATTGTAATCGTTAGTGTAGACATCGTAACCACAGATTGTAATCGTTAGTGTAGACATCGTAACCACAGATTGTAATCCTTAGTGTAGACATCGTAACCACAGATTGTAATCGTTAGTGTAGACATCGTAACCACAGATTGTAATCCTTAGTGTAGACATCGTAACCACAGATTGTAATCCTTAGTGTAGACATCGTAACCACAGATTGTATTCCTTAGTGTAGACATCGTAACCACAGATTGTAATCGTTAGTGTAGACATCGTAACCACAGATTGTAATCCTTAGTGTAGACATCGTAACCACAGATTGTAATCCTTAGTGTAGACATCGTAACCACAGATTGTATTCCTTAGTGTAGACATCGTAACCACAGATTGTAATCCTTAGTGTAGACATCGTAACCACAGGAGGAGGGTCCATGCTGTACACTTTTAACACTACAATGGGGAGTGAACAAGCCAAGTGCACACTTTAGTGTAGGAGACACAACCCCAACCACAGATGTTAAATAATGAAATGACCCAGATTGCTCTCTCTCTTCCTGGTCCTGTCGCTGGGTGTCAGTCTCTCTTCCTGGCCCTGTTGCTGGGTGTCAGTCTCTCTTCCTGGTCCTGTCGCTGGGTGTCAGTCTCTCTTCCTGGCCCTGTTGCTGGGTGTCAGTCTCTCTTCCTGGCCCTGTTGCTGGGTGTCGGTCTCTATAGAGGATACTGTAATTTGTGTAACACCTTGTTAAGACACCCAGAATGCATGTCACAACCTGGATCATAGCAGCCTGGATCACTCACCCCCAAAACCTTTTCTCCTCCCTCTCCACTCCACTCCCTCCTCCCTCTCCCCTCCCTCCTCCTCTCCCCTCCCTCCTACCTCTCCCCTCTGTCTCCCCGCCCTCTGTCCCTCTCCACTCCCTCCTCCCTCTCCACTCCCTCCTCCCTCTCCCCTCTGTCTCCCCTCCTTCCTCTCTCTCCCCTCCCTCCTCCCTCTCCCCTCCCTTCATCCCTCCCTCCTCTCCCCTCCTCCCTCCCTCCCTTTCCAATCCCTCTCCCCTCCCTCCTCCCTCTCTGTGTTATCCAGAGAGCCAGAGATCTAATTGAATCTCAGACACACACAGGCTCTTTTATTCTGCTTCAACTACAACATTCTTCTTTTCTAATGACTTGAATAAGTGACACATGTTACAATGCACTTCCTCCAGAACATATTGTCAAACCACCCTAACCCCCACCTCCCTTAACAAACCCAGGGCAGCCCCCTTCACTACCTTCCTATACC
The DNA here is from genome assembly GCF_013265735.2 of Oncorhynchus mykiss. Taxonomy (NCBI): domain Eukaryota; kingdom Metazoa; phylum Chordata; class Actinopteri; order Salmoniformes; family Salmonidae; genus Oncorhynchus; species Oncorhynchus mykiss. The sequence goes on from NC_050571.1 coordinate 10,989,375, forward strand.
CCACATAGCTATACAGACAGTCACAAAAGCCCAAACATTATTAAATCAAATAGGTACTTCCTATTATAAATACATTACAACATCAAAGATGTGTCTTCCTGCTTCCTGTACTGTCTGTCTGGGGCTGGTGATTACTTCCTGCTTCCTGTGTTGTCTATCTGGGGCTGGTGATTACTTCATGCTACTACTGTGTCTGTGTGACATGTGCGCGTGTGCGCGTGCGTGTGTGTGACATGCCGCTCACGTTGTGTGTGTTTGTGTGTACATGTGTGTGTGTGTGTGTGTGTGTGTGTTGTGCAAGTACTGGCTAGGTAGTTAGTAATCACAACACTGTCGAGCATAGACTTCTCTCTCTCTCTATTCCTCTCTCTCTCTCTTTCTCTCTCTCAGGTCCCTCTTTCCTGTCTCCTCTAATTTGTTGTCTTTCAAGGGAACTCTGAGAATGTAGTGGAGGGAGGTGATTCAACTCTCCACTTAGGAAACCCAACTGCATACTTGTTTAACATTCTTAAGGAATCCAAGGGAGATGAACTCTATAGTATAGAGACTTGTTCTGGCTTAGTTTAACACATTATCATTGATTCGTTTTTATTCACAGTGGTAAATGGTTCACATTTACCTACACATCTATGAAGACAATTAAGGAGTACTTCCATGATTTTACGAATTTTGATATTTGTTTTCTAACCTTGAAAAGGAGACTAGAAACAAAAGTATTTTGTATGTAAAACTGCTGAACTATCACTTTAAACTGTGTGATTTAGTCTTCCTGTTGTTGTTTGTTGTTTATTAAACAACATTCCCTGTTGAGGTTAATGAAGTGATGTCATCAATCATTACTCTCAGAACACCGTTTCAGAACACCACAACCAACCAAGCCTGACCTCTTCTCCTGGCTTTCTGATCATTTCAGCATCTATCCACCTCTCCTCTCCTCTTCATCTATCCATCTCTCTTCTCCTCTTTATCTATCCACCTCTCCTCTCCTCTTCATCTATCCACCTCTCCTCTCCTCTTCATCTATCCATCTCTCTTCTCCTCTTCATCTATCCACCTCTCCTCTCCTCTTCATCTATCCTCCTCTCTTCCCCTCTTCATCTATCCACCTCTCCTCTTCATCTATCCTCCTCTCTTCCCCTCTTCATCTATCCACCTCTCTTCTCCTCTTCATCTATCCATATCTCTTCTCCTCTTCATCTATCCACCTCTCCTCTCCTCTTCATCTATCCTCCTCTCTTCCCCTCTTCATCTATCCTCCTCTCTTCCCCTCTTCATCTATCCACCTCTCTTCCCCTCTTCATCTACCCACCTCTCCTCTTCATCTATCCTTCTCTCTTCCCCTCTTCATCTATCCACCTCTCTTCTCCTCTTCATCTATCCACTCTCTTCTCCTCTTCATCTATCCACCTCCCCTCTCCTCTTCATCTATCCACCTCTCCTCTTCATCTATCCTCCTCTCCTCTTCATCTATCCACCCCTCTTCATCTATCCACCTCTCCTCTTCATCTATCCACCTCTCCTCTTCATCTATCCACCTCTCCTCTTCATCTATCCACCTCTCCTCTTCATCTATCCACCTCTATTCTCCTCTTCATCTATCCATCTCTCTTCTCCTCTTCATCTACCCACCTCTCCCCTCCTTTTCATCTTTCCCTCTCCTCTCTGTCTCTCCTCTTATCCCATCTCCCCTCCTTCCTCTCTCCCTTTGTCCCCAATATCCTGATTTGCATTAGAGAAACTCAGGAAATGGAGTGTCTTGTTAAGGAAAGTGTGTGTGTGTGTGGGGGGGGGGGCATTGATTGGCTACTGTGGTGCAGGCGGAATGTTAATAAGGGTAGAGAGAGACAGGTGGAAAGGGGAGTGGGGAGAGAGAGAGAGAGAGAGAGACAGAGGCACAGAGACACACACAGAGAGAGAGAGACCGAGAGCGAGAGACACAGAGACAGAGACACAGAGCGACAGACACAGAGAGAGAGAGAGAGACCGAGAGAGAGAGAGAGAGAGAGAGGGACAGAGAGAGAGAGAGAGAGAGAGAGAGAGAGAGAGACAGACACAGAGAGACACAGAGAGACAGAGACACAGAGACAGAGAGACAGAGAGACAGACACAGAGAGACAGAGACACAGAAACACAGAGACAGAGAGACAGAGACACAGAGTGACAGAGACAGAGACACAGAGAGACAGAGACAGAGACACAGAGAGACAGATACACAGAGAGACAGAGACACAGAGACACAGAGAGACAGAGACACAGAGAGACAGAGACACAGAAAGACGGAGAGCAGGTGAGGCGGCGAGTGAGGGGGGTATGACACATGTTAGCTGTCACTCAACTAATGCAACCAATCAATAGCCTCCATAATGCGGAGGGGACAGTGACCTGCTGTGTCCTCCAACACCACAGCACGCCCCAAAGTCACACTGCCTCGCCATCAATTAGCCCGCCGAACCCAAGCCTGCCATTAGGATCCACAAGCCAATCACAGCCCCTAGCTTCTCGTACACTCACACATGCAAACACACTCACATCCACTCAATTACAAGTGTGTGTGTCTGTAAAGGGTGAAAGCTGCCTGACATTAAGATAGTGTGGCTGGAAAGGCACAGTCGGTCCTTCAGAGCAGGCAGTGCAGGCAGTGCAGGCAGAGCAGGCAGAGCAGGCAGTGCAGGCAGTGCAGGCAGAGCAGGCAGAGCAGGCAGTGCAGGCAGTGCAGGCAGAGCAGGCAGTGCAGGCAGTGCAGGCAGAGCAGGCAGAGCAGGCAGTGCAGGCAGAGCAGGCAGAGCAGGCAGTGCAGGCAGAGCAGGCAGAGCAGGCAGTGCAAGCAGAGCAGGCAGTGCAGGCAGTGCAGGCAGTTCAGGCAGTGCAGGCAGAGCAGGCAGAGCAGGCAGTGCAGGCAGAGCAGGCAGTGCAAGCAGAGCAGGCAGTGCAGGCAGTGCAGGCAGTGCAGGCAGAACAGGCAGAGCAGGCAGTGCAGGCAGTGCAGGCAGAGCAGGCAGTGCAGGCAGAGCAGGCAGTGCAGGCAGAGCAGGCAGAGCAGGCAGTGCAAGCAGAGCAGGCAGTGCAGGCAGTGCAGGCAGAGCAGGCAGTGCAGGCAGAGCAGGCAGTGCAGGCAGAGCAGGCAGAGCAGGCAGTGCAGGCAGTGCAGGCAGAGCAGGCAGTGCAGGCAGTGCAGGCAGAGCAGGCAGTGCAGGCAGTGCAGGCAGTGCAGGCAGTGCAGGCAGAGCAGGCAGTGCAGGCAGAGCAGGCAGTGCCGAAAGCAAACGACATTAGCTTGGGTGTGTTTCTTCTTGTCTGAACATGAATTCCAATTAGGTGTTTTTGTACTTTGTGGGTTGTGTTCCAAACGGCACCCTATTCCCTACATAGTGCACTACCCTATGGTCCCTGGTCAAAAGTAGTGCACTATATTAAAGGGAATAGGGTGCCTTTTGTTACCTGCTAAGTAGATAGACAGGGGGTACACTGGTTACACAACAACGCCTGGAGAAATAGGCCTTGACTCGACTCCGCATAGTAGAGCAGTGAACATCAATCCCTGTGATGGAACTCTTGTCTTAGGTTACGTCCTAAATGGCATCCTTTCCCCTGTACAGTGCACTACTTTTTGACCAAAGCCCGACATGCCCTGGTCAAAAGTAGTGCACTACCTAGGGAATCGGAACACATTACGGAGGCGGAATAAATCTAGAGCAGGAACTCACCGGGGCCTTGTAGGGAAAATAGATTCTTGTCTTTCTTCGTCATCTCTCTCTCTCTCTCTCTCCTCTCTGCCCCAGGCTTTCTGACCGTGTCTTCTCACATTTAGTGATGACTACGTCGAGCACTTCTCATTCCACAGCGATGGAACAAAAGGAGGAGGAAGTGCGTCTCATAACAAATGAAAAGAAAAGGACATTCATTCTGTCCTCCCTTATCTACCTGGTACCTAGTTAGTGTAGGAATAGAGAACTGTTCACCAAGATCATTAAGTTAGGAGGTGGTGATGAGAGGGACAGACGAGGAGAGGAAGGAGTTTAGGGTTTATAGCACAGGCCTTTAGATGACTGACCATATGAAAACATCACACACACACACACACACACACACACACACACACACACACACACACACACACACACACACATACAGTATATATATATATATAAATGACATACACACACATACAGTATATATATATATATATATATATGACACACACCCCCCACACACACACACCTTAGTGGCTCAGCCATATGAAAACATCACAGTTGAGCTGAAAGGCTCTTAAAAGGATTGCTTTTATAGATGTAATAATCCTGCTCTCTCTGAGCCAAGACACACACACACCGACAGACACACACACACACACACCGACAGACACACACACACACACACACACACCGACAGACACACACACACCGACAGACACACACAGACCCCCCCCCCCCCACACACACACACACAGACACCCCCACACACACAGACACCCCCCCCCCCCCCCACACACACACACACACACACACATACACATACACACAGACAGTCACCCACACACACACACACACGCTCATACCCCACACACACAGATAGACACACACACACAGCCACGGCCACCGGACTTAAGTGGAAGACCTGACAGCACAGAGGCTATCTGGTAATGCTGTGCTGTAGAGCACGGAACCCTATCACACACCCAGGGGTTAAACCAGTGATGTATATTAACCCTGGATTGCTGTTGCTATGTATTGGCCAGTGAGAGGCATTGAAGCCAACGGTCGGCCATATTGGCATTCCCCAGAAGAAGCAATCCTCCATAGGAATGAATGGAATTCTACATTTTTTCAATTAAATGTTTCAAGGAGAAAAGTACATGTATTTAAATATTTGTTGTTGTTGTAGTGGGGACAGTAACATTAGTCATCTCCAAAAATTATATTTTAAGGATTTTTTTAAAATATGTTTTTCTATAAATTTACTAAAAAAATTCTCACGTAATATAATGGAATGCATTAAGCTGACCGTAATAGAATAAACGGGGTAAAAAATGAATGTACACGTCAATAAATGCCTTTCTATAGCTACTGAAACATGTTTTACAATGGTGGGGGAGAGCCAAGATGGAGGCACGGTGGCTTCAACACAATGATGGGGGAGAGCCAAGATGGAAGCTCGGTGGCTTTGGCTCGGTGGCTTCGGCACGGTGGCTTCGGCACGGTGGCTTCAAAACAGCGCCCCCCTAACAGTCATCTAATGTGTATATAAATCATTGTTTTAAACCAAGCCCACAACGAGAGTAAAGGTTAGGATCCGAGTTCCCCACAATTCAGACAGCAGCAGGCCCATCGTTACAGAGGAAAGCAGCCTGCTTACCATCCACGCTGTGTTTGTGTATCGACTGTGAGTGTGCTTGTGTGGGTTTACCATCGATAGCGCAACACAACAATTACCCAACCATGGGTGTGTGTGTGTGTAATTATACAATGCAGGGAGTTGTTCTCTAATGCCGCAAATCAAATCAACTAAAGATGTTGCATTGATTTGTTTGTGTTGCCTAAATTATACATGTTCACTTATACAGAGCCCGAGCCCCAACCAGCCAGCCAGTCAGCAAAAAGCATTAAGAACTAAACTCAGCAAAAAAAGAAATGTCCCTTTTTCAGGACCCTGTCTTTCAAAGATAATTTCTAAAAATCCAAATAACTTCACAGATATTCATTGTAAAGGGTTTAAACACTGTTTCCCATGCTTGTTCAATGAACCATAAACAATTTAGGAACATGCACCTGTGGAACGGTCGTTAAGACACTAACAGCTTACAGACGGTAGGTAATTAAGGTCACAGTTATGAAAACTTAGAACACTAAAGAGGCCTTTCTACTGACTCTGAAAAACACCAAAAGAAAGATGCCCAGGGTCCCTGCTCATCTGTGTGAACGTGCCTTAGGCATGCTGCAAGGAGGCATGAGGACTGCAGATGTGGCCAGGGAAATAAATTGCAATGTCCGTACTGTGAGACTCCTAAGACAGCGCTACAGGGAGACAGGACGGACAGCTGATCGTCCTCGCAGTGGCAGACCACGTGTAACAACACCTGCACAGGATCGGTACATCTGAACATCACACCTGCGGGATAGGTACAGGATGGCAACAACAACTGCCTGAGTTACACCAGGAACGCACAATGCCTCCATCAGTGCTCAGACTGTCCGCAATAGGCTGAGAGAGGCTGGAATGAGGGCTTGTAGGCCTATTGTAAGGCAGGTCCTCACCAGACATCACCGACAACAACGCTGCCTATGGCCACAAACCCACCGTCGCTGGACCAGACAGGACTGGCAGAAAGTGCTCTTCACAGACGAGTCACGGGTTTGTCTCACCAGGGGTGATGGTCGGATTCGCGTTTATCGTCGAAGGAATGAGCATTACACCGAGGCCTGTACTCTGGAGCGGGATCGATTTGGAGGTGGAGGGTCCGTCATGGTCTGGGGCGGTGTGTCACAGCATCATTGGACTGAGCTTGTTGTCATTGCAGGCAATCTCAACGCTGTGCGTTACAGGGAAGACAAGGGTACAGGGTAACATCTCACAGCAAGAACTGGCAAATCTGGTGCAGTCCATGAGGAGGAGATGCACTGCAGTACTTAATGCAGCTGGTGGCCACACCAAATACTGATTGTTACTTTTGATTTTGACCCCCCCTTTGTTCAGGGACACATTATTCCATTTCTGTTAGTCACATGTCTGTGGAACTTGTTCAGTTTATGTCTCAATTATTGAATCTTGTTATGTTCATACACATATTTACACAGGTTAAGTTTGCTGAAAATAAACACAGTTGTCAGTGAGAGAACATTTCTTTTTTTGCTGAGTTTAGTCTGCTCCAAAGCCCTTTAGTTCCCTAATGTGTGCATGGATTTAAGAGATGTCTCATGAATTGATCAGAGGGCCTAGGTACCTTTTATATAGTTTGCAATTTGGTAGATTGATCCTAATGGGGTAAGGGGAGAGGGGTTGGTGTCCAAAATGGCACCCTATTCCCGATATAGCTAGTGCACTACTTTTGGGGCCATAGGGTGTATGGTGCCATTTGAGACACAGCAGGGGGCCATTTGCGGTGTTATGGAGATGCCAGGAATTCCCATTAAGTAAGATTGACCTGGTCTCTCTGATTGGTTCTACTCTGTTCTATTCTCTGAGCTGCTGGGAGAATGCATATACTACTGAGGGGATGGAGGGAGAAAAAGAGGGAGGGATAAAGAGAGAGAGAGGGAGGAGAGTGAGAGAGACTGGGGGAGAGAGAGGCGAGGGGAGAGAGAGAGGGGGGAGAGAGGGGAGGGGAGAGAGAGAGAGAGAGAGAGAGAGAGAGAGAGAGAGAGAGAGAATAAAGATAGAGAGGGAGAGAGAGCGAGAGAGGGGAGAGAGGGGGAGAGAGTGGGAGAGAGAGGGAGAGAGGGAGAGAGAGAGAAAAAATAAAATAGAGAGAGAGAAAATTAAACTAAGAGAGAGAGGGAGAGCTAAAGAGAGAGGGGGGGAGAGAGAGCTAGAGAGCGAGAGCGGGAGAGAGAGGGCGAAAGAGAGAGGGAGAGCTAAAGAGAGAGGGGGTGAGAGAGAGAGCTAGAGAGAGAGGGGGGGAGAGAGAGGGCGAGAGAGAGAGGGAGAGCTAAAGAGAGAGAGGGGGAGAGAGAGCTAGAGAGAGAGGGAGAGAGAGGGAGAGAGACATCAGGCTACTCTCCATTGACATCCTGTTCTGTTCAGTTCTCTGTCATGTCGCCTCCACTCTGACTGGGGAGATCAATATGACCTTACCTCCACTGCCCAGCCAGGCGCTGCTCTGAAACCTAATTACTGATATTCAGCTACAAAGTCATCATAGTCAGCCTGTCAATATCCATCAGGGATCATTACTCACCTAATGAAATAGGTTATTTAGGCTGCTTCGCTGACACCAGGCTACACCAGGGGATTTGGCTCCAGCCATCTCAATTTGCCTCTCTCGCTCATTCTCTCGCTCTCTCCCGCTCTCCTTCTCCCAGAAGCACTGACCTGAAAAAGGAAAATTGACAGCAGAAAAAGAGAGAGGATGGATATAGAGTGTGAATTCTTCTGCTGTTGTTTTAATTCTGTGGGTTTTTGTGCTTGTAGGTTTTTCAACCGCCAACCGCCACACAGTGCCAGATAAACAATATAACAAAATCCCCAAATCCCAAACTAAGTTGGAGTCCTGAAGGCCATACGGAATTCATAACCACGCACAGGGATATTACAATACCGTGATGTACTGTACACCCCATTCAGGGATATTACAATACTGTGAATTACTGTACACCCCATTCAGGGATATTACAATACTGTGATGTACTGTACACCCCATTCAGGGATATTACACGTCTCTTAGTTCCTTAGGCCCTCAAACACCCTTAAAGTTGTTTCTCTGGTTTTGGTTCTATGAATTGTACTCTCTACACTCTCAAGGTTACAGTTGAGGGTTTATTTGTTCTCACAAAACCCTTTCCCCTCTACTGCAGAACCTAGCTCATAATGAACACTTCACAGAACTCTTCTCATCCAAACTCCCACTCCCTCTCGACATTGTACAGCAAGCAGACAACAAGGAGAACTGGGATTGTGGGAGAATGCCAAATGTTAATACAGTCAATAAATCAATAGGCTCCTGTAATTGAAATTGGTACCCATCTGGGGTTAGCTAACAGTCAGTGAGTGAGCCAGCCAGCCAGCCAGCCTTCACTCCTCTCAAAAGAGAAACACTGACCCCTTCAGGCCAGTAGCGGAACTACACACTATGTCACGGTTTCACAGCCCCGACCCGCTTTAGTGTTGATTAATAAGGTTAATTTTACATGAGGATACTGGATGTTAATGCTCACTGTGCCACCTTGTCTAAGCAATTACCAGAGAGGGCAGAGCTGCTGTTGGGTTATCAAACACAACAGCATTCTTCCTGAAGCTCAGCTATAGGATGCTGACGTATTCATGCAGCAAGCCAGCGGTAGCCAACCCTCGTCCTGAAGGACCGCAACTACTTCCTGTTTTTGAAGAAGACCAGGTGTCTTATTTCATTTATGCAATCACTGAACTGATCGATTAGCTCAGTTGGTCAGGTGTGTTGCCTAGTTGGGACAAAATCCCTGCAGTAGACTGTGATACTCCAGGAACAGGGTTGTCTACCCTGCAGTGGGCTGTGATATTCCAGGACCAGGGTTGTCTACCATGCAGTAGGCTGTGATACTCCAGGACCAGGGTTGTCTACCCTGCAGTAGGCTCTCTGTTTCGTGAAAAGCTTCCGGCGATGAGAAGACGTCCTGAAGACGTCCTGAAGACATCCTGAAGACGTTCTGAAGACGTCCTGTTTTTTGAGGTTGTTGATGGGATGGTGCACCAGACCTGAGTTAAGAGGAACAGTGGGGAAGCTGGGAGAGTAACAGACAGTCAGGGATGCCACTCCTTGTTGTCCTGAGAGAGAGAAGGCTAGAAGGCAGATTTGTAATGTGTTTAGACATACTGTGTGTACAAATTGTGGATTATTCTCTTGCTAGTCAACATCTTCGAATGTCAATAGTATAAGTGACAGACGATCTTCTACAGGGTACACAGTGAGACCAGATACTAACGCTCTCTTTCTCTCGAATCAGGGACCCCAACAAGCCTGTTCCTCAGGACACTAAGTTCATCCACACCAAGGCTAACCGCTTCGAGGAGGTAGCCTGGTCTAAGTACAACCCCCAGGATCAGCTGTACCTCCATATCGGCCTGAAGCCCCGCGTCAGGGACCACTACCGAGCCACCAAGGTGGCCTTCTGGAAACACCTGGTGCCCCATCTGTATAACCTCCACGACATGTTCCACTACACTTCTACCACCACCAAGGTACTGCTACATCTCTTTAACTCACACCTGTATAACCTCCACGACATGTTCCACTACACCTCTACCACCACCAAGGTACTGCTACATCTCTTTAACTCACACCTGTATAACCTCCACGACATGTTCCACTACACCTCTACCACCACCAAGGTACTGCTACATCTCTTTAACTCACACCTGTATAACCTCCACAACATGTTCCACTACACCTCTACCACCACCAAGGTACTGCTACATTTCTTTAACTCTCACCTGTATAACCTCCACGACATGTTCCACTACACCTCTACTACCACCAAGGTACTGCTACATCTCTTTAACTCACACCTGTATAATCTCCACAACATGTTCCACTACACCTCTACCACCACCAAGGTACTGCTACATCTCTTTAACTCACACCTGTATAACCTCCACGACATGTTCCACTACACCTCTACCACCACCAAGGTACTGCTACATCTCTTTAACTCACACCTGTATAACCTCCACGACATGTTCCACTACACCTCTACCACCACCAAGGTACTGCTACATCTCTTTAACTCACACCTGTATAACCTCCACAACATGTTCCACTACACCTCTACCACCACCAAGGTACTGCTACATTTCTTTAACTCTCACCTGTATAACCTCCACGACATGTTCCACTACACCTCTACTACCACCAAGGTACTGCTACATCTCTTTAACTCACACCTGTATAATCTCCACAACATGTTCCACTACACCTCTACCACCACCAAGGTACTGCTACATCTCTTTAACTCACACCTGTATAACCTCCACTACATGTTCCACTACACCTCTACCACCACCAAGGTACTGCTACATCTCTTTAACTCACACCTGTATAACCTCCACTACATGTTCCACTACACCTCTACCACCACCAAGGTACTGCTACATCTCTTTAACTCACAC
>NC_050571.1:11005168-11080168 GCF_013265735.2 Oncorhynchus mykiss
GTCATGTTAATGGGGAACTAACATGGCTGCCATAGAATGTTGACGTGTCATGTAAATGGGGAACTAACATGGCTGCCATAGAATGTTGACGTGTCATGTTAATGGGGAACTAACATGGCTGCCATAGAATGTTGACGTGTCATGTTAATGGGGAACTAACATGGCTGCCATAGAATGTTGACGTGTCACGTTAATGGGGAACTAACATGGCTGCCATAGAATGTTGACGTGTCATGTTAATGGGGAACTAACATGGCTGCCATAGAATGTTGACGTGTCACGTTAATGGGGAACTAACATGGCTGCCATAGAATGTTGACGTGTCATGTTAATGGGGAACTAACATGGCTGCCATAGAATGTTGACGTGTCATGTTAATGGGGAACTAACATGGCTGCCATAGAATGTTGACGTGTCATGTTAATGGGGAACTAACATGGCTGCCATAGAATGTTGACGTGTCATGTTAATGGGGAACTAACATGGCTGCCATAGAATGTTGACGTGTCATGTTAATGGGAAACTAACATGGCTGCCATAGAATGTTGACGTGTCACGTTAATGGGGAACTAACATGGCTGCCATAGAATGTTGACGTGTCACGTTAATGGGGAACTAACATGGCTGCCATAGAATGTTGACGTGTCACGTTAATGGGGAACTAACATGGCTGCCATAGAATGTTGACGTGTCATGTTAATGGGGAACTAACATGGCTGCCATAGAATGTTGACGTGTCATGTTAATGGGGAACTAACATGGCTGCCATAGAATGTTGACGTGTCACGTAAATGGGGAACTAACATGGCTGCCATAGAATGTTGACGTGTCACGTAAATGGGGAACTAACATGGCTGCCATAGAATGTTGACGTGTCACGTTAATGGGGAACTAACATGGCTGCCATAGAATGTTGACGTGTCACGTAAATGGGGAACTAACATGGCTGCCATAGAATGTTGACGTGTCACGTTAATGGGGAACTAACATGGCTGCCATAGAATGTTGACGTGTCACGTAAATGGGGAACTAACATGGCTGCCATAGAATGTTGACGTGTCACGTAAATGGGGAACTAACATGGCTGCCATAGAATGTTGACGTGTCACGTAAATGGGGAACTAACATGGCTGCCATAGAATGTTGACGTGTCACGTTAATGGGGAACTAACATGGCTGCCATAGAATGTTGACGTGTCATGTTAATGGGGAACTAACATGGCTGCCATAGAATGTTGACGTGTCACGTTAATGGGGAACTAACATGGCTGCCATAGAATGTTGACGTGTCATGTTAATGGGGAACTAACATGGCTGCCATAGAATGTTGACGTGTCACGTAAATGCATTCTAATCCAGAAACCTCAGCGTTCCAACTGTCTTAAAACATGTCTCTGAGAACACTACGTGGGGTCCTCAAACTCTACTGTGAACCTCAAGCAAGTTCCACTGTGTCTTTTCATTGTTTCCCCCGGCTAATCAGGCACTGATTTAGAAATGTGATACCAGGTGTGTGCAATTCATTTTTCAAGCAGGACAGAAAACCAGCGGACCTTGTAGGGTCAGAGTTGTAGTGAATAGGGTGTTCATTTGGGACACAGATATCGTTAAGGCATCCATATTGGCACGGCAGGGTAGCCTAGTGGTTAGAAGCAGGTAGCCTAGTGGTTAGAGGCAGGTAGCTTAGTGGTTAGAGGCAGGTAGCTTAGTGGTTAGAGGCAGGTAGCCTAGTGGTTAGTGGCAGGTAGCCTAGTGGTTAGAGGCAGGTAGCCTAGTGGTTAGAGGCAGGTAGCCTAGTGGTTAGAGGCAGGTAGCCTAGTGGTTAGAGGCAGGTAGCCTAGTGGTTAGAGGCAGGTAGCCTAGTGGTTAGAGGCAGGTAGCCTAGTGGTTAGAGGCAGATAGCCTAGTGGTTAGAGGCAGGTAGCCTAGTGGTTAGAGGCAGGTAGCCTAGTGGTTAGAGGCAGATAGCCTAGTGGTTAGAGGCAGGTAGCCTAGTGGTTAGAGGCAGATAGCCTAGTGGTTAGAGGCAGGTAGCCTAGTAGTTAGAGGCAGGTAGCCTAGTGGTTAGAGGCAGGTAGCCTAGTGGTTAGAGTGTTGGGCCAGTAACCGAAAGGTTGCTAGATTGAATCTCTGAGCTGACAAGGTAAAAATCTGTCGTTCTGCCCCTGAACAAGGCAGTTAACCCCCTGTTCCTAGGCCGTCGTTGTAAATAAGATGTTGTTCTTAACTGACTTGCCTAGATAAATAAAGGTTTAAATAAAACATTTAAAATCTGGACAGCCTCAGAATCACAAGCAGTTGGTGATTCCTTCTTACTCTGAGGCTGTCCTAATACGGCCACTGTAGTCCTTAATAAACAACCTCTCTCCTGAATGGATTGAGGAACTATACCTGTGCTGTACACGTTGTAACAGGCATTAAGACATTCCTGTAATGAGTTCTGACAGGCTACCAGTTATAACAGTCTTATGACAGTGTTGTGGAAAATTCAATCCAAAGATTAAGGCAGAGACTATTTAATGATGTACTAGAACAAACAGCTGCAGAGGAGATCTGATTTCACAGGGAAGAAATCGACTGAATGGTTCCATGTCCCTTATATAGAGTGAGGTGATCATACAATCATATTGTTATCATATTGTTACACAACAGATCTTTGTACACGACACAGTTACAGAACACAATGGCCTTGTGTTTAGGGTGCTGACATAACAGGAGTCTATGAAAGGCAGAACATTACAGTCCAACACAAGTTGAGACGTTACAACAGCTCACCCCGAATTCTGCCACCACAACAGGATACCACTTATAACAGGATACCAGTTATAACAGTGTCATGACAGGACACCAGTTATAACAGTGTCATGACAGGATACCAGTTATAACAGGATACCAGTTATAACAGTGTCATGACAGGATACCAGTTATAACAGTGTCATGACAGGATACCAGTTATAACAGGATACCAGTTATAACAGTGTCATGACAGGATACCAGTTATAACAGGATACCAGTTATAACAGTGTTATGACAGGATACCAGTTATAACAGGATACCAGTTATAACAGGAGACCAGTTATAACAGTGTTATGACATAATACCAGTTATAACAGTGTCATGACAGGATACCAGTTATAACAGTGTCATGACAGGATACCAGTTATAACAGTGTAATGACAGGATACCAGTTATAACAGTGTCATGACAGGATACAAGTTATAACAGTGTCATGACAGGACACCAGTTATATCAGTGTTACGACAGGAAACCAGTTATAACAGTGTTATGACAGGATACCAGTTATAAAAGTGTTAGGACAGGATACCATTTATAACAGTGTTATGACAGGATACCAGTTATAACAGTGTCATGACAGGATACCAGCTATATCAGTGTTATGGCAGGAAACCAGTTATAACAGTGTTATGACAGGATACCAGTTATAACAGTGTTATGACAGGATACCAGTTATAACAGTGTCATGACATGATACCAGTTATAACAGTGTTATAACAGGATACCAGTGATAACAGGATACCAGTTGTAACAGGATACCAGGTATAACAGTGTTACAACGGGATACCAGTTATAACAGTGTTATGACAGGATATCAGTTATAACAGTGTTACGACGGGATACCATTTATGACAGTGTTATGACAGGATACCAGTTATAACAGTGTTATGACAGGATACCAGTTATAACAGGATACCAGTTATAAGTGTTATGAGAGGATACCAGTTATAACAGTGTTATGACAGGAGACCAGTTATAACAGTGATATGACAGGATACCAGTTATAACAGTGTCATGACAGGATACCAGTTATGACAGGACACCAGTTATAACAGTGTCATGACAGGATACCAGTTATGACAGGATACCAGTTATAACAAGGTTATAACAGGATACCAGTTATAACAGTGTCATGACAGGATACCAGTTATAACAGGATACCAGTTATAGCAGTGTTATGACAGGATACCAGTTATAACAGGACACCAGTTATAACAGTGTTATGACAGGATACCAGTTATAACAGTGTTATGACAGGATACCAGTTATAACAGTGTTATGACAGGATACCTGTATAAAAAAGTGTTACAGTAGTCTGTTTTTATTTCACGGTTCAGTAGCCATGTTTGAAGCTGATATCATTAATAGATATAGACTGAGATTCCCTGGCCCTGTACTGTACTGTGCCGGGTGTTTGCATCTGTTTCGACAGCTCCGGTGTCAAAACCAGCACCAGGAAATGAATGTACCACATTACACAGTCCCACATGCAGTGAGGTAGAGAGATGAGTGCAGGTGTGAGGGGAGGAGAGAGGGGAGGTGTGCAGACAGACACGGCTCGTGAACAACTCCTACTATTATTGTTGCTTCCGCTCTGCACCTCTCTCTCTCCCTTCCTCTCTGCACCTCTCTCTCTCTCCCTTCCTCTCTGCACCTCCCACTCTCTTCCTCTATGCACCTCTCTCTCTCTCCCTTCCTCTCTGCACCACTCTCTCTCTCTCTCTCTCTCCCTTCCTCTATTCACCTCTCTCTCTCTCCCTTCCTCTATGCACCTTCCTCTCTCTCTCTCTCTCTCCCTTCCTCTTTGCACCTCTCTCTCTCTCTCTCTCGCTCTCTCTCTCACTCTCTCTCTCTCTCCCTTCCTCTATGCACCTCTCTCTCTCTTCCTCTATGCACCTCTCTCTCTCTCTCTCTCTCCCTTCCTCTATGCACCTCTCTCTCTCTCTTTCTCGTTCTCTCTCACTCTACCTGTCTATGTCTCTCTCTCTCTCTCTTCCTCTATGCTTCTCTCTCTCTCTCTGCACCTCTCTCTTTCTCGTTCTCTCTCTCGCTCTTTACCTGTCTCTCTCTCTCTTCCTCTATGCTTCTCTCTCTCTCTGCACCTCTCTATCTCTCTCTCTTCTCTCTGCACCTGTTTATCTCTCTCTCTCTCGTTCTCTCTCGCTCTTTGCCTGTCTATCTCTCTCTGCACCTGTCTATCTCTCTCTTTCTGCACCTGTCTATCTCTCTCTCTGCACCTGCCTATCTCTCTCTGCACCTGTCTATCTCTCTTGGGAAGGTACAACAGCTCACCCCAAATTCTGCCACCACAACAGGATACCAGTTATAACAGGATACCAGTTATAACAGTGTCATGACAGGATACCAGTTATAACAGGATACCAGTTATAACAGGATACAAGTTATAACAGTGTCATGACAGGATACCAGTTATAACAGGATACCAGTTATAACAGGATACCAGTTATAACAGGAGACCAGTTATAACAGTGTTATGACATGATACCAGTTATAACAGTGTCATGACAGGATACCAGTTATAACAGTGTCATGACATGATACCAGTTATAACAGTGTCATGACAGGATACCCGTTATAACAGTGTCATGACAGGATACCAGTTATAACAGTGTCATGACAGGATACCAGTTATAACAGTGTCATGACAGGATACCAGTTATAACAGTGTCATAACAGGATACCAGTTCTAACAGGATACCAGTTGTAACAGGATACCAGTTATAACAGTGTTACGACGGGATACCAGTTATAACAGTGTCATGACAGGATACAAGTTATAACAGTGTCATGACAGGACACCAGTTATATCAGTGTTACGACAGGAAACCAGTTATAACAGTGTTATGACAGGATACCAGTTATAACAGTGTTAGGACAGGATACCATTTATAACAGTGTTACGGCAGGAAACCAGTTATAACACTGTTACGACAGGATACCAGTTATAATGGTGTTTTGACAGGATACCAGTTATAACAGTGTCATGACATGATACCAGTTATAACAGTGTTATAACAGGATACCAGTGATAACAGGATACCAGTTGTAACAGGATACCAGTTATAACAGTGTTACGACGGGATACCAGTTATAACAGTGTTATGACAGGATATCAGTTATAACAGTGTTACGACGGGATACCATTTATATCAGTGTTATGACAGGATACCAGTTATAACAGTGTTATGACAGGATACCAGTTATAACAGGATACCAGTTATAACAGTGTTACGACAGGATACCAGTTGTAAGTCTTATGACAGGATACCAGTTATAACAGTGTTATGACAGGAGACCAGTTATAACAGTGATATGACAGGATACCAGTTATAACAGTGTCATGACAGGATACCAGTTATGACAGGACACCAGTTATAACAGTGTCATGACAGGATATCAGTTATGACAGGATACCAGTTATAACAGTGTTATAACAGGATACCAGTTATAACAGTGTCATGACAGGATACCAGTTATAACAGGATACCAGTTATAGCAGTGTTATGACAGGATACCAGTTATAACAGTGTTATGACAGGATACCAGTTATAACAGGATACCAGTTATAACAGGATACCAGTTATAACAGTGTCATGACAGGATACCAGTTATAACAGTGTCATGACAGGATACCAGTTATAACAGGATACCAGTTATAACAGTGTTATGACAGGATACCAGTTATAACAGGATACCAGTTATAACAGGAGACCAGTTATAACAGTGTTATGACAGGATACCAGTTATAACAGTGTTACGACAGGATACCAGTTGTAACAGTGTTATGACAGGATACCAGTTATAACAGTGTCATGACAGGATACCAGTTATGACAGGACAGCAGTTATAACAGTGTCATGACAGGATACCATTTATGACAGGATACCAGTTATAACAGTGTTATAACAGGATACCAGTTATAACAGTGTCATGACAAGATACCAGTTATAACAGGATACCAGTTATAGCAGTGTTATGACAGGATACCAGTTATAACAGTGTTATGACAGGATACCAGTTATAACAGGACACCAGTTATAACAGTGTTATGACAGGATACCAGTTATAACAGTGTTACGACAGGATACCAGTTATAACAGGATACCAGTTATCAGTGTTATGACAGGATACCAGTTATAACAGTGTTATGACAGTATACCAGTTATAACAGTGTTATAACAGGATACCAGTTATGACAGGATACTAGTCATAACAGGATACCAGTTATAACAGTGCTATGACAGGATACCAGTTATAACAGTGTCATGACAGGATACCAGTTATAACAGTGT
This sequence comes from Oncorhynchus mykiss, assembly GCF_013265735.2. Lineage (NCBI taxonomy): Eukaryota > Metazoa > Chordata > Actinopteri > Salmoniformes > Salmonidae > Oncorhynchus > Oncorhynchus mykiss. Next base: position 11,012,278 of record NC_050571.1, read on the forward strand.
TATGACAGGATACCTGTATAAAAAAGTGTTACAGTAGTCTGTTTTTATTTCACGGTTCAGTAGCTATGTTTGAAGCTGATATCATTAATAGATATAGACTGAGATTCCCTGGCCCTGTACTGTACTGTGCCGGGTGTTTGCAACTGTTTCGACAGCTCCAGTGTCAAAACCAGCACCAGGAAATGAATGTACCAAATTACACAGTCCCACATGCAGTGAGGTAGAGAGATGAGTGCAGGTGTGAGGGGAGGAGAGAGGGAAGGTGTGCAGACAGACACGGCTCGTGAACAACTCCTACTATTATTGTTGCTTCCTCTCTGCACCTCTCTCTCTCCCTTCCTCTCTGCAACTCTCTCTCTCTCTCCCTTCCTCTCTGCACCTCTCTCTCTCTTCCTCTATGCACCTCTCTCTCTCTCCCTTCCTCTCTGCACCTCTCTCTCTCTCTCTCCCTTCCTCTCTGCACCTCTCTCTCTCTCTCCCTTGCTCTCTGCACCTCTCTCTCTTCCTCTATGCACCTCTCTCTCTCTCCCTTCCTCTCTGCACCTCTCTCTCTCTCTCTCCCTTCCTCTATGCACCTCTCTCTCTCTCCCTTCCTCTATGCACCTCTCTCTCTCTCTCTCCCTTCCTCTATTCACCTCTCTCTCTCTCCCTTCCTCTATGCACCTCCCTCTCTCTCTCTCTCTCTCCCTTCCTCTTTGCACCTCTCTCTCTCTCTCTCTCTCTCGCGCTCTCTCTCTCTCTCTCCCTTCCTCTATGCACCTCTCTCTCTCTCCCTTCCTCTATGCACCTCTCTCTCTCTCTCCCTTCCTCTATGCACCTCTCTCTCTCTTTCTCGTTCTCTCTCACTCTACCTGTCTATGTCTCTCTCTCTCTCTCTTCCTCTATGCTTCTCTCTCTCTCTCTGCACCTCTCTCTTTCTCGTTCTCTCTCACTCTTTACCTGTCTCTCTCTCTCTCTTCCTCTATGCTTCTCTCTCTCTCTGCACCTCTCTATCTCTCTCTCTTCTCTCTGCACCTGTTTATCTCTCTCTCTCTCGTTCTCTCTCGCTCTTTGCCTGTCTATCTCTCTCTGCACCTGTCTATCTCTCTCTTTCTGCACCTGTCTATCTCTCTCTCTGCACCTGTCTATCTCTCTCTCTGCACCTGTCTATCTCTCTCTCTCTGCACCTGTCTATCTCTCTCTCTGCACCTGTATATCTCTCTCTCTCTGCACCTGTCTATCTCTCTCTTTCTGCACCTGTCTATCTCTCTCTTTCTGCACCTGTCTATCTCTCTCTCTGCACCTGTCTATCTCTCTCTCTGCACCTGTCTATCTCTCTCTCTCTCTCTCTCTCTATTTCTCTGTCTCGCTCACATTCACAAAGACACAATCTGCACCTCTTGCTGCAGGCCACTTTCAATCTCTTTCCCTCCTGTACCTCCATTTGCCCCTCTCTCTCTCTCTCAATTTCAATTCAAGGGCTTTATTGGCATGGGAAACGTGTTAACATTGCCAAAGCAAGTGAGGTAGACAATATACAAAGTGAATATATAAAGTGAAATAAACAACAAAAATCAACAGCAAACATTACACATAGAGAAGTCTCAAAACAATAAAGACATTACAAATGTAATATTATATATATACAGTGTCTCGCTCTCAGATACACTTTCCTTTCTATCTCCCCGTTAAATGCCATAACTGAGAATTATAGTGGTTGATGTTCAGTCATTTTAGTTCTTGTTTGGCTTGTTGGCTTGTTGGATTGTTGTGATGTTCTACTGAGCACCACAAGATACTGATGACTTCCTATTGAGAATCCAGCAGATTAAACCATGTCTGCACTCTGATACTACATTCTATACACTCTGATACTACACTCTGATACTACACTCTATACACTCTGATACTACACTCTGATACTACATTCTATACACTCTGATACTACACTCTGATACTACATTCTATACACTCTGATACTACACTCTGATACTACATTCTATACACTCTGATACTACACTCTATACACTCTGATACTACACTCTGATACTACACTCTATACACTCTGATACTACACTCTATACACTCTGATACTACACTCTATACACTCTGATACTACACTCTATGCACTCTGATACTACACTCTATACACTCTGATACTACATTCTATACACTCTGATACTACACTATACACTCTGATACTACACTCTATACACTCTGATACTACACTCTATACACTCTGATACTACACTCTATACACGCTGATACTACACTCTATGCACTCTGATACTACACTCTATACACTCTGATACTACACTATACACTCTGATACTACATTCTATACACTCTGATACTACACTCTATACACTCTGATACTACACTCTATACACTCTGATACTACACTCTATACACTGATACTACACTCTATACAGTATGTGTACTCATGTCTGCACTCTGATACTACATTCTATACACTCTGATACTACACTCTATACACTCTGATACTGCACTCTATACACTCTGATACTACACTCTATGCACTCTGATACTACACTCTATACACTCTGATACTACACTCTATACACTCTGATACTACACTATACACTCTGATACTACACTCTATACACTCTGATACTACACTCTATACACTCTGATACTACACTCTATACACTCTGATACTACACTCTATACACTCTGATACTACACTCTATACACTCTGATACTACACTCTATACACTCTGATACTACACTATACACTCTGATACTACACTCTATACACTCTGATACTACACTCTATACACTCTGATACTACACTCTATACACGCTGATACTACACTCTATGCACTCTGATACTACACTCTATACACTCTGATACTACACTATACACTCTGATACTACATTCTATACACTCTGATACTACACTCTATACACTCTGATACTACACTCTATACACTCTGATACTACACTCTATACACTCTGATACTACACTCTATACAGTATGTGTACTCATGTCTGCACTCTGATACTACATTCTATACACTCTGATACTACACTCTATACACTCTGATACTACACTCTATACACTCTGATACTACACTCTGATACTACACTATATACACTCTGATACTACACTCTATACACTCTGATACTGCACTCTATACACTCTGATACTACACTCTATACACTCTGAAACTACACTCTATACACTCTGATACTACACTCTATACACTCTGATACTACACTATACACTCTGATACTACACTCTATACACTCTGATACCACATTCTATTCACTCTGATACTACACTCTATACACTCTGATACTACACTCTATACACTCTGATACTACACTCTATACACTCTGATACTACACTTTATACACTCTGATACTACACTCTATACACTCTGATACTACACTCTATACACTCTGATACTACATTCTATACACTCTGATACTACACTCTATACACTCTGATACTACACTCTATACACTCTGATACTACACTCTATACACTCTGACACTACACTCTATACACTCTGATACTACACTATACACTCTGATACTACACTCTATACACTCTGATACCACATTCTATTCACTCTGATACTACACTCTATACACTCTGATACTACACTCTATACACTCTGATACTACACTCTATACACTCTGATACTACACTCTATACACTCTGATACTACACTCTATACACTCTGATACTACACTCTATACACTCTGATACTACACTCTATACACTCTGATACTACATTCTATACACTCTGATACTACACTCTATACACTCTGATACTACACTCTATACACTCTGATACTACAATCTATACACTCTGATACTACACTCTATACACTCTGATACTACACTCTGATACTACACTCTATACACTCTGATACTACACTCTATACACTCTGATACTACACTCTATACACTATGATACTACACTCTACACAGCATGTGTACACATGTCTGCACTCTAACACATTCATTGGAATATATGGGAATGAACAGGAATATATGGGAATTAACGGAAATATATGCAAATTAATATCAATACCATTTAAATGTAGATATTTTTTGCATTGGATATATTTACCATATCATATAGAGACAGAAATATAAACCTTTTACTTTATCATTAGTAGACATAATTGCAAATGATTAAATCCTTCCAAGAGAACAAAACAACAACATTTAGTTAGGAATTGAACTTTAATGTAAAGAGTTGACTCTTCACATGGTATGATTTCACTGAACAACAAAATAAAGGGAGTATTGAATGATCCCAATGATCCATCGCATCTCCCAAAAACGTCTTCAACATACATCTGTAAAAACTAAAGCTTTGATTGTCTTCCTCTCAGGCTTCCATGTCTTCTCCCTGGACCTCCTCAATGTCCACCTCTTGAACATCAGACTCTGAGGCCTCATCTTCACTGTCACTTTCCAACCTTGTTGAGGATGGCTCGTTGTCAGGCTTAAAAAGCCTCAAATTTGCCCAGATGGCCACCAGTTTTTCAACCCTTGTATTGGTCAGCCTATTGTGTGCTTTGGTGTGTGTGTTCCCAAACAAGGACCAGTTGCGCTCTGAGGCGGCTGATGTTGGTGAGATTTGGAGGATGATGGAGGCAACAGGGGAAAGTGCCTCATATCCACAAAGTCCCTTCCACCAGGTGGCGGATGAGATATGTTGACACGGCTGCCATAAGCCCTTGCTTGGAAGTGTACTTCGCTAGACTGCCAAGAACCTTGTCTTCATCCAGGCTAAGGTGGCGAGACACGGTAGTGATGACACCATAGGCCTTGTTGATCTCTGCATCAGACAAGATGCTCTTGCCAGCATACTTGGGGTCCAACATGTACACGGTGTGTTTGGGTTTCAGGCAGAAGTCTTCACACTTTTTGATGTATTTCAGAACTGCAGTTTCCTCTGCCTGGAGCAACAGTGAAGTGGGCAGGGCAGTACAGATTGCTTCTCTTACATCTGCAAGCAGAGTCTGAACATCAGACAGGATGACATTGTCTCCCTCAATCCATGCAATAGCTACTGTTATAGGTTTCAGGAGTTTCAGGCTGCTTACCACTCTCTCCCAAAATATATCATCCAGGAGGATCCTCTTGATGGGGCTGTCCATATTGGCAGACTGTGATATGGCCATTTCTTGAAGAGACTCCTTCCCTTCCAGGAGACTGTCAAACATGATGACAACACCACCCCAACGGATGTTGCTGGGCAGCTTCAATGTGGTGCTCTTATTCTTCTCACATTGCTTGGTGAGGTAGTTTTCTGCTATAACTTGATGACCCTTCACATACCTAACCATTTCCTTGGCTCCCTTGTAGAGTCTACCCATTGTTTTCAGTGCCATGATGTCCTTGAGGAGCAGATTCAATGGGTGTGATGTGAAGGTAGGACTCCTCCACTTTAGACCAAGCAGCCTTTATGTTCACAGCATTGTCTGTCACCAGTGCAAATACCTTCTGTGGTCCAAGGTCATTGATGACTGCCTTCAGCTCATCTGCAATGTAGAGACCAGTGTGTATGTTGTCCCTTGTGTCTGTGCTCTTGTAGAATACTGGTTGAGGGTGGAAATTATGTAGTTCATTATTCCTTGCCCACGAACATTCAACCACCCATCAGAAATGATTGCAATACAGTCTGCTTTCTCTATGATTTGCTTGACCTTCACTTGAACTCTGTTGAACTCTGCATCCAGCAAATTAGTAGATGAAGCATGTCTGGTTGGAGGGGTGTATGCTGGGTGAATAACATTCAGAAATCTCTTTCAATACACATTGCCTGTGAGCATCAGAGGTGACCCAGTTGCGTACACAGCTCAAGCAATACATTCATCAGGTTTTCTCTGACCACGTTCTTGCATTGACTCAAAAAAGCTTCTGATTCCAGGAGGGCCAAATCAAATAAAAAAATGTATTTGTCACATACACATGGTCAGCAGATGGTAATGCGAGTGTAGCGAAATGCTTGTGCTTCTAATTCCGACAATGCAGTAATAACCAACGAGTAATCTAACCTAACAATTCCACAACTACTACCTTATCCACACAGCTTATGGCCCTACTGATTCCAGGAGGGCCATAAGCTGTTGCTATCGCTAAGGTGTCTGATTCATAATTTTCACCTCGAATAGAAGTAGAGGGACTTTTGTCAGAGGTTGCTTGTTGTGAGCACTGATGGAACTTTATGCACTTGGCCAGATGATTCTGCATCTTCGTTGTATTCTTCACATATGATTTGGCACAGTATTTGCAAATGTACACAGATTTTCCGTCTACATTATCTGCAGTGAAATGTCTCCATACGTCAGATAGTGCAAGTGGCATTTTCCTGTAAAGATTAGAAAAATAATTGTAAAAAATAAATAAATACAATTCCATGTACAGATAAATTGTTTAGCAGTTAGATGAAACAGCTCCTTTGTAAGATAAACGTTTTAAAATGAAACATGTATGGAAACAGGTGAATTAACACTCCTCAGTAAGCAGGCTCAAGCAAGCTAAAAACCCACATGGTAGCAAAAAACTAACTAGCAGAAATGGTTAACAAGTTAGAAATTATTTAAACACACTTTGCTGTAGGCTATTATTTACTAGTTAACAAAAAAATCATGTATGTCACATAAAACATATTTACCCCACCCAGTATTGTCATCAAAACTTACCAGAAAGCATGTAGTCCTTGGCTCAGACTGTGTAGTAGTGTGGGCTCAATAGCATCTCATTAGTGTGCAAGATCTTGAGAATCAGCTGTACATGTGATGTGTCATGACTCTTCTGTGACGATCTGAAGGATCAGGTTACAGTGGGTCCGCTCTACAGCGTGTTCTCTCTCGTAGACGAGGAGAGCGGGAAGTCGGCTGTTTTATGGCGGTCGTAAAATACGCTGCCCCTATGCTCTGTAGTGTTCGAGATTGGAATGTAAACTGGGGAACACAAAGAGACCCTTGGACATCAAAAGTTTGAATAATTAAACAATATTTCTATTTTTGAGAATGTGGGAGTCCAGTCCAGTAGTTATAGTATATTATAGTAGTTACAGTATATTATATTCCAGTCCAGTCCAGTAGTTATAGTATATTATAGTAGTTACAGTATATTATATTCCAGTACAGTGCAGTATATTATATTCCAGTACAGTGCAGTAAATTATATTCCAATTGCAGCAGTATATTATATTCCAGTCCAGTCCAGTAGTTATAGTATATTATAGTAGTTACAGTATATTATATTCCAGTCCAGTACAGTATATTATATTCCAGTTGCAGCAGTATATTATATTCCAGTCCAATCCAGTAGTTATAGTATATTATAGTAGTTACAGTATATTATATTCCAGTCCAGTACAGTATATTATATTCCAGTACAGTGCAGTATATTATATTCCAGTTGCAGCAGTATATTATATTCCAGTACAGTGTGTTATTATTCTCCAGTAGCAGCAGTAGCTCTATGCCCCCAGCTGCAGCTCAGACTCTAGCAGCCTAGCTATCTGCTCAGTAATGATATGGCCTCTGAGAGATAGATGGAGAAGTCACTGGGGCCACAGAGACACACTCCTATATACTCCCAACCTTCATCCAAAATGGCACACTTTTCGCTATATAGTGTGCTACTTTTGACCATGGCCCATAGGGTAGTGCACTATATAGGGAATAGGGTGCCATTTGGGAAGCACACCAGGCTGCCTTTATGAGTACAGATACAGGGCTAACACCACACACTAGCTGTAGTGTAAATCTCTATGGAGTATCACTCAATCATGTAGCCACAAGTCTACCTTGCAACTGAACCAGCCAAGTACAGTACAGAGGCGTAGGCACAGGAAGCCAGGCCCATCCACAGGAAGCCAGGCCCACCCACAGGAAGCCAGGCCCATCCACTGGGGAGCCAGGCCCATCCACAGGAAGCCAGGCCCATCCACTGGGGAGCAAGGCCCATCCACAGGAAGCCAGGCACATCCACTGGGGAGCCAGGCCCATCCACAGGAAGCCAGGCCCATCCACTGGGGAGCCAGGCCCATCCACAGGAAGCCAGGCCCATCCACAGGAAGCCAGGCCCATCCACAGGAAGCCAGGCCCATCCACTGGGGAGCCAGGCCCATCCCCAGGAAGCCAGGCCCGTCCACTGGGGAGCCAGGCCCATCCCCAGGAAGCCAGGCCCATCCACAGGAAGCCAGGCCCATCCACAGGAAGCCAGGCCCATCCACAGGAAGCCAGGCCCATCCACAGGAAGCCAGGCCCACACAATCAGATTGAGCTAAATAGATGTATATTCTGCATATATATTTGTTTTATGTTCTTTACTTGTTGGTGTACCAATTATTACATTATTAGTATTTTTACCTAAACCCCATCAAATAGAATTCATAGCAAACAGTTTACCTGGTTAGTCAGATGTTATGAAATATAACATAACAGATCAACTGGATTGACATTCACTCTCATGGGATGGGTTACCAAAAATAACTAACTGAAAGCCACACCCCCGATAAGCCACGAATGGGACCGCACTGAGGCATATGTCATTGTGGTTCTATGGCTATATGCACCATGCCACTGCTTATTTCATTGGTTCATTTAGCAAACAAGACATCTCACAGCCAACATACCTATATTTTAGCTTTAATTAGCTTTAGATATGCTACATTTTGTCTCAACCTCATGACAAATGCATAGAATAGCATGTAGCATGTACAATTTCTCTCTGCACCATGGCAAAATGTCTAGAATAGCATGAGATTAACTTTAAAACTGCACTTTAGTTTTAATAGCTAGCAGACCGCTTGGAAGTCATTTATTTCATGGGTGTAAAGTATTTCTGTATATAACGCTGGTTAGTGGTAGAATGTCTGTACCCTATCAAGACAAACCAGTTCTACAACTAACCATTCCACTTTTACAACATTTTATTCTCAAATTTTTGATTTTAGAACTAATTAATTCAATTATAGTTCTAGAACTAATCAATTGCACTCCCCTTCGAGAATGTTCAATTCCAGAAGCATTTAATTAGTGTTCAGAACATTGCATTCTGTGAAGCTGTAGCCTAGTGGCGGCAGGTAGCCCAGTGGCGGCAGGTAGCCCAGTGGCGGCAGGTAGCCCAGTGGCGGCAGGTAGCCCAGTGGCGGCAGGTAGCCCAGTGGCGGCAGGTAGCCCATTAGAGTGTTGGACTAGTATCTGTAAAGGTTGCAAGATCAAATCCCCAAGCTGACAAGGTAAAAACCTGTTGCTCTGCCCCTGAACAAGGCAGCTAACCCACTGTTCCTAGACATCATTGAAAAGTAGAATTTGTTCTTAACTGTCTTGCCTAGTTAAATAAAAAAGAAACCAAAGCATGTCTATCTGTATATCTCAGGGCTGCATTGGCTGTGTTTGACCATCAGATGGCAGGAGTGATAGTTGACTCTGGTTGTAGTTTTTTCAGTGGCCCAGTGGAGTTAAAAACCTGATTCATTTCCACACTATGAGGTTGGAATAATACTGTGAAATTATAAATAATTATAAGGTATTTTTTAGTGTAAGAGCTGTTTGTAAAGACCACCTGAAATGTCAGCTTGTTTTGGTGGGATAGAGTTTTGGGCTGCCTGGTGACATCCCCAGGCAGTAAATGAGTTAATAGACCAATAAGAGAGTTCCAAACCTCTGGTGACATCCCCAGGCAGTAAATGAGTTAATAGACCAATAAGAGAGTTCCAAACCTCTGGTGACATCCCCAGGTGGTAAATGAGTTAATAGACCAATAAGAGAGTTCCAAACCTCTGGTGACATCCCCAGGTGGTAAATGAGTTAATAGACCAATAAGAGAGTTCCAAACCTCTGGTGACATCCCCAGGCAGTAAATGAGTTAATAGACCAATAAGAGAGTTCCAAACCTCTGGTGACATCCCCAGGTGGTAAATGAGTTAATAGACCAATAACAAAGAGAGTTCCAAACCTCTGGTGACATCCCCAGGTGGTAAATGAGTTAATAGACCAATAAGACAGTTCCAAACCTCTGGTGACATCCCCAGGCAGTAAATGAGTTAATAGACCAATAAGAGAGTTCCAAACCTCTGGTGACATCCCCAGGCAGTAAATGAGTTAATAGACCAATAACAAAGAGAGTTCCAAACCTCTGGTGACATCCCCAGGTGGTAAATGAGTTAATAGACCAATAACAAAGAGAGTTCCAAACCTCTGGTGACATCCCCAGGTGGTAAATGAGTTAATAGACCAATAAGACAGTTCCAAACCTCTGGTGACATCCCCAGGCAGTAAATGAGTTAATAGACCAATAAGACAGTTCCAAACCTCTGGTGACATCCCCAGGCAGTAAATGAGTTAATAGACCAATAAGAGAGTTCCAAACCTCTGGTGACATCCCCAGGTGGTAAATGAGTTAACAGACCAATAAGAGAGTTCCAAACCTCTGGTGACATCCCCAGGTGGTAAATGAGTTAACAGACCAATAAGAGAGTTCCAAACCTCTGGTGACATCCCCAGGCAGTAAATGAGTTAATAGACCAATAAGACAGTTCCAAACCTCTGGTGACATCCCCAGGCAGTAAATGAGTTAATAGACCAATAAGAGAGTTCCAAACCTCTGGTGACATCCCCAGGCAGTAAATGAGTTAATAGACCAATAAGACAGTTCCAAACCTCTGGTGACATCCCCAGGCAGTAAATGAGTTAATAGACCAATAAGAGAGTTCCAAACCTCTGGTGACATCCCCAGGCAGTAAATGAGTTAATAGACCAATAAGAGAGTTCCAAACCTCTGGTGACATCCCCAGGCAGTAAATGAGTTAATAGACCAATAAGAAAGAGAGTTCCAAACCTCTGGTGACATCCACAGGCAGTAAATGAGTTAATATACCAATAAGAGAGTTCCAAACCTCTGGTGACATCCCCAGGCAGTAAATGAGTTAATAGACCAATAAGAAAGAGAGTTCCAAAGCTCTGGTGACATCCCCAGGTGGTAAATGAGTTAATAGACCAATAAGAAAGAGAGCTCCAAACCTCTGGTAACATCCCCAGGTGGTAAATGAGTTAATAGACCAATAAGAAAGAGAGTTCCAAACCTCTGGTGACATCCCCAGGTGGTAAATGAGTTAATAGACCAATAAGAAAGAGAGTTCCAAACCTCTGGTGACATCCCCAGGTGGTAAATGAGTTAATAGACCAATAAGAAAGAGAGCTCCAAACCTCTGGTGACATCACCAGGCAGTAAATTAGTTAATAGACCAATAAGAAAGAGAGTTCCAAACCTCTATGCCAATAACAGCTAGTTTCAGACCACTCCCAGACAGTCCTAGTAAAATTCTTGCTTGAAAAATTGTTCTTTGCTAAGAAGCTATTTTTGTTTGTTTTTGACTGTTTTATTAGGTAGTTAATTGTAGTTAATTGTTACCCATAAATGAAATGATATTGAAATAAGAATGGCTGCAGTGGACCGTTCAATTGAAACGTATTCTCTATAACAGTGTGCACGCAGACGCGGACATATCAACAACGTCTGACATGTCCTGATCCTGACAGAGTTAAACAAGCAGAACTTTAGTCAATCTACTCATCCAGACAGATGGATGAACAAACACATTTCCCATACTTCATCCATGGTTGATCTCTATGATTTTAACAAGCATGGGGCTCCTTGTCAGTTGTCACATTTTGAATCTGTCATAAGTCCTTCCTTAAATCTAATCCTTTTATTCCAATAATGATGTCCTAGAAATGTCCCTATAGAATTTAATGGGAAAGTAACGTAATGTAAGGTGCCAGAGAATTTCAGAGAAATTTTTTTTGGAAAGGTAGAGTATGGTGTCAACAAATTGCAAGTTGGTAGATGGCCAAGCCATTCACATTCCATTGAAATTAATATCTGGGCGAAGATTTCCAATGGTTTCCTGTCACACACAATAGGGTGAGGACTGAGACACAGAGCTCGGCAGGAAATAGCAAGACTAAATAATAGCAGGGCTACCTATGGAGTTTCAGTGGCTTTGCATAGCATTTTATATAGAAACAGAAAGCCATAATACTTCCTGAGTGCTCTGTGTGTGGTGTTGTGTTGACCATGGGGATTTTGAAGGGAATCTGTGTGGATCACAGCTGCATTCTTTTAATTCATCACTTTGGACAGGTATTTTGACATTTTAAAAGGGAATATGCAAGTTCTTCTAAACTGGGTTGTGTCCCTAAACAATCAATCTTACGGTTCACTTCAATGGTGTAAAAGGAACGGTTTTAACCTTGAATGTGACATTGAGTTTGTTACCTAATTAAAACAACAGAAACGACATGTGAGGTCATCATCACATGATACTGTAAAAAGACTACGTCCCGATACTTCCCTATCCTTCTACACAAATACCATCTCATATTATGACATCCCACAAGTATTACATTACTGGGGTCAAGTTCTCCTCTATCAACTCTATGTGACCCTTCAGCCCTCACCTCTCCAGGTTCCGCCTCAGAACCTGGAACTCCGGAGCGTTCTGGAACTCTGAAACTCACTCAGTCAGTTCTATTATGTAACTCTCTCCCAGGCAGGCCATGTGATTCCAACTGGGGGAAACAGTCTCTCAGCGTCCCAAATGGCACCCAGTTCCCTATCTAGTGCACTATTTGTAACCAGAGCCCTATGAAAAAGTGATGTACTATATAGGGAATAGGATGCCAGCGTCTGATCCCCTGTGAGAGCTTTGTTAGCTGAGACCATTATGGCAGATCTCAAGAGAACGCCACTGTTCATCTCTCATTTTAACCGATGAGTCGTTTCATGTCATTTCGGCAATTCATGACACCATCATCTCAGATTGTTCTGAAATTGTTTCTGTAGTTACAAAAAGTTTGCCATTCCTGAAGCATTGATTTGTTTATGTATCTTAGAGAAATTAAGCTGTTGATTGCCCCCAAATTGGCCATTTTAATTTATAGGATTCATATAATATTCAATAAATATAGCAACAATGAGTAAGACATGAGGAATCAACTTTTTTTTTGGTCAAAAGCTTTCCACGTACCCCCCACACCAATCACACCCCAACAACCAGTAAACAATATCAGTTCTCTATGTTTGACAAGTAGTATGGGGCGGTGGCTTGGAGTATTGCTTCTCCATACTATGTAATGTATTCCCTGTGAATCTAGTGATGTTTGTTTCCCCCTGTTGAAAGAAATTAGTAATTGAAGTTGCTTGCATTATTTACCATAAAGTAGTGTGAAAGTACCAGGTTTTGACCACTAGATGCCGCTATATTTTCAGGGGAGCTTCCCCAAAACTGAGTTTGATGCAAACATCAATCAAATTTAGTTCAACTGACTGTCTAATAGACTGACTCTAAACAATGTGAACCATATATAATAGGACCCTTGACTTTCACAGACAGCGAATCATCACCCACAAACAATCCTAGGAAACCAATTAGCATTAGCACCAATTACTTGATGAATGTAATACATTACGTTCACAAGATATTGAAGGTAATTTGCTGGGAGTTGATAATGATAATTACACTGCCGTCAGACAACAGAGTGATGTCACTAATGCAACGATACTATAACACAGATCACTGCAGGTGACACAGATAGTGGTAGGGAGTGGAGATGTGACTGGGTTAAAGTCATGTTGAGCTTGCACTCTCACATCCTCCCAAAACATAGCTACTTTTTACATAAAACCAAAGACGGTATGTATTGTAGCCAGTGGTGATTTTAGTATGTAAATCTTGGTCGGGCAAAAAGAAAGATAAGTGAAATGCATGCCAGCAAAGCCACTATACAACACAACACTAAACAATACATTAATTGCACTATAACGGTGACAAACGGTGCCCACAAACTGTTAGGGCCGCCATAAAGCTGTCCCAACAGCAGAGTCTCAACACCTTACCACTGCTACACCTGTCTATCAGCAGAGTCCCAACACCTTACCACTGCTACACCTGTCTATCAGCAGAGTCCCAACACCTTACCACTGCTACACCTGGCTATCAGCAGAGTCCCAACACCTTACCACTGCTACACCTGGCTATCAGCGGAGTCCCAACACCTTACCACTGCTACACCTGTCTATCAGCGGAGTCCCAACACCTTACCACTGCTACACCTGGCTATCAGCAGAGTCCCAACACCTTACCACTGCTGCACCTGTCTATCAGCAGAGTCCCAACATCTTACCACTGCTACACCTGGCTATCAGCAGAGTCCCAACACCTTACCACTGCTACACCTGTCTATCAGCAGAGTCCCAACACCTTACCACTGCTACACCTGGCTATCAGCAGAGTCCCAACACCTTACCACTGCTACACCTGGCTATCAGCAGAGTCCCAACACCTTACCACTGCTATACCTGGCTATCAGCAGAGACCTTACCACTGCTACACCTGTCTATCAGCAGAGACCTTACCACTGCTACACCTGTCTATCAGCAGAGTCCCAACACCTTACCACTGCTACACCTGTCTATCAGCAGAGTCCCAACACCTTACCACTGCTACACCTGTCTATCAGCAGAGTCCCAACACCTTACCACTGCTACACCTGGCTATCAGCAGAGTCCCAACACCTTACCACTGCTACACCTGGCTATCAGCAGAGTCCCAACACCTTACCACTGCGACACCTGTCTATCAGCAGAGTCCCAACACCTTACCACTGCTACACCTGGCTATCAGCAGAGTCCCAACACCTTACCACTGCTACACCTGTCTATCAGCAGAGTCCCAACACCTTACCACTGCTACACCTGTCTATCAGCGGAGTCCCAACACCTTACCACTGCTACACCTGGCTATCAGCAGAGTCCCAACACCTTACCACTGCTACACCTGGCTATCAGCAGAGTCCCAACACCTTACCACTGCTACACCTGTCTATCAGCAGAGTCCCAACACCTTACCACTGCTACACCTGGCTATCAGCAGAGTCCCAACACCTTACCACTGCTACACCTGTCTATCAGCAGAGTCCCAACACCTTACCACTGCTACACCTGGCTATCAGCAGAGTCCCAACACCTTACCACTGCTACACCTGTCTATCAGCAGAGTCCCAACACCTTACCACTGCTACACCTGGCTATCAGCAGAGTCCCAACACCTTACCACTGCTACACCTGGCTATCAGCAGAGTCCCAACACCTTACCACTGCTACACCTGGCTATCAGCAGAGTCCCAACACCTTACCACTGCTACACCTGGCTATCAGCAGAGTCCCAACACATTACCACTGCTACACCTGGCTATCAGCAGAGTCCCAACACCTTACCACTGCTACACCTGGCTATCAGCAGAGTCCCAACACCTTACCACTGCTACACCTGGCTATCAGCGGAGCCTTGTCTGGCAGCGAAACAGTTCATTCAGCCTCATTTACTGCCTTTAAAACAAAACATGGCTGATATGTGACTTTCTTAAACAAATATGGTTTCTACTGACAATGAGATGTACAAACTATGGCATAAGGGGACGTCAAGCGAATAAGAGACAATCTGTATTTTCAATTAAGACATGAATATGCGAGCGACGACAGATGTAGTCAATATAATTTTTTGTTCAGCACTTTTGAAATGTACAGCGACAGAATTCAGAACATGGTCCGTTCTTATAGTGTATTACTATCGGTAGCACTGTCAAAGCTGTACAAAAAAAGTTTGAAAACAAGCACACACCGGCCACAAACGATGTGTTTACAATACCGCGTTTGGTATGTACCTGTACTGTAGGCTCAGTCATGTGCCAAATGCTCAGTCAAAGAAATATGTTGTTTTATAAAATGTAATTCCATGTTTACTTTGTCTTCTTTGGCAACCGTGGTATAAGCTCAATAAACAGGTCCTCCTCACTCTGTTCACTGTACAAATTATTAGGCTGAGGCACATGGGCTACTAACAGCTTACTACACAACATACACTTAGTATTACTTTCTTAGCTACAGTATACATATCTCTCTGGCATCCTACATAATTTATTGCTTCTTTAATTAATTAGCACAACCGTTTTCAGCTGTGCTAACATAATTGCAAAAGTGTTTTCTGATGATCAATTAGCCTTTTAAAATGATAAACCTGGATTAGCTAACACAACGTGCCATTGGAACACAGGAGTGATGGTTGCTGATAATGGGCCTCTGTACGCCTGTGTAGATATTCGATTTTTAAAAATCAGCCGTTTCCAGCTACAATAGTCATTTACAACATTAACAATGTTTTTGTATTATTGATCATTTTTATGTTATTTTAATGGACAAAAAATGTGCTTTTCTTTCAAAAACCAGGAAATTCCTAAGTGACACCAAACTTTTGAATGGTAATGTTTTTACCTTTATTTAACTAGGTAAGTCAGTTAAGAACAAATTCTTATTTTCAATGACGGCCTAGGAACAGTGGGTTAACTGCCTGTTCAGGGGCAGAACAACAGATTTGTACCTTGTCAGCTCAGGGGTTTGAACTTGCAACCTTCCGGTTACTAGTCCAACGCTCTAACCACTAAGCCACCCTGCCGCCCCATATGTAGCATATGATTGTGCCGACCGTTTTAATAATCCTATTTTTCTAGCCTGTTTTTTTTTTTTTATCTGGCCCAGCTCGCTAATGAAAAGCATTTCACCTCATATGCTCTTTGAGAAATATAATTGTCACTCAGAGGGGAATCCCTGTTGAAAATCACTAGTGACAATTTATTAGAATGCTGAAGTAATCCCTGACACAATTTTGGAATAGTGAAGTGAGAAGGGCCAAGTCACGGCCCTTTCGGTTTCAATCTGAACTTGACCACTGACTGGATTGTTTTCCTCATCATTGTGTCTCTTCCTTTTTGGACAGCTCTCACCCCCACACTACGCTGTACAGGAAACTGCCTCATTAGTCCTAAAACCCAAACTTCAATTGGAAGTTACAGACAATCCACAATGTTGATGCCAGGCCAAAAATTGTGTTCTATTCTCTCTGTGACATGTCCTAAATGACACCCTATTCCCTACATAGTGCACTACTTTTGACCAGAGCCCTATGTAGCAGTGCACAATATTGAGAATATGGCGCCATTTTGGCAGCAAACCAGGTTTGTTCTCCCTGCACAGTTGTGGCCTCAATCAGTCAGCACATCTCTTTTATCTGGTTGGAGCAGACAGGCAGCTCAGGGACAGGGACACACTCCTCTATTGGTGACTATTGTTTAAGTGTTTCTCTCTCTATTTCTCTCTCACCCCCCACTTTGCCTCACTCTGTACATTCAGTGGATCTAATGTATTCTAACATACAGCTAATGTAGCCTACTACCGAGTCATACAGCTAATGTAGCCTACTACCGAGTCATATAGCTAATGTAGCCTACTACCGAGTCATACAGCTAATGTAGCCTACTACCGAGTCATACAGCTAATGTAGCCTGCTACCGAGTCATACAGCTAATGTAGCCTACTACTGAGTCCTATAGCTAATGTAGCCTACTACCGAGTCATACAGCTAATGTAGCCTACTACCGAGCCATACAGCTAATGTAACCTACTACCGAGTCATACAGCTAATGTAGCCTACTACCGAGTCATACAGCTAATGTAACCTACTACCGAGTCATACAGCTAATGTAGCCTACTACCGAGTCATACAGCTAATGTAGCCTACTACCAAGCCATACAGCTAATGTAGCCTACTACCGAGCCATACAGCTAATGTAGCCTACTACCGAGTCATACAGCTAATGTTGCCTACTACCAAGTCATACAGCTAATGTAGCCTACTATCAAGTCATACAGCTAATGTAGCCTACTACCAAGCCATACAGCTAATGTAGCCTACTACCAAGTCATACAGCTAATGTAGCCTACTACCGAGTCATACAGCTAATGTAGCCTACTACCAAGTCATACAGCTAATGTAGCCTACTACCGAGTCATACAGCTAATGTAGCCTGCTACCGAGTCATATAGCTAATGTAGCCTACTACTGAGTCATACAGCTAATGTAGCCTACTACCGAGTCATACTGCTAATGTAGCCTACTACCAAGCCATACAGCTAATGTAGCCTACTACCGAGCCATACAGCTAATGTAGCCTACTACCAAGTCATACAGCTAATGTAGCCTACTACCGAGTCATACAGCTAATGTAGCCTACTACCAAGTCATACAGCTAATGTAGCCTACTACCGAGTCATACAGCTAATGTTGCCTACTACCAAGTCATACAGCTAATGTAGCCTACTATCAAGTCATACAGCTAATGTAGCCTACTACCAAGCCATACAGCTAATGTAGCCTACTACCAAGTCATACAGCTAATGTAGCCTACTACCGAGTCATACAGCTAATGTAGCCTACTACCAAGTCATACAGCTAATGTAGCCTACTACCAAGTCATACATTATCTTCACAGATTGTACAGGGTTGTTTGTTAGTTCATTAAAAATAACTGATTCAGCCCACAGCTTTAGTGACAGTCACATGTTAGCGATAGCATGTTAGCGATAGCATGGTATGCTACGCATCACGTCTGTAACTACATCCACCAGTTAGCAAAGACGTAAGCACTAAAGCACATCTCCTTAGGGTCTGTGGATATGTACACATCTCACTACATAAGGTAGAAACTCATTTGGGTGTCATTAGGTTGTAAATAGGGTGTCATTAGGGTGTCATTCGGGTGTCATTGGGGTGTAAATAGGGTGTCATTAGTGTGTAAATAGGGTGTAATTTGGGAGTAATTCGGGTGTAAATAGGGTGTCCTGCGGGTGTCATTAGGGTGGCAATAGGGCGTCAATAGCGTGTCGTTTGGGTGTCATTCGGGTGTCATTAGGGTGTCAATAGGGTGCCATTTGGGTGCCCTTAGGGTGTCAATTGAGATGCATATAATAGTGAACTATCTAGGAAATAGGGTGTCAGTAGAGACAAATAGAATATAATTAAAGTCTTTAAATTACCAACTATTCAGCTTCTCAGTAGTCGCCTCTTAGAGAGAGCAGCAATAGTTATAGTCTCATCCCTGACCCTCTGATCCTCGGACAACAATGCTAAACATAGACTAAATCACTATTGTTATGCCATCACACTCTACTGACGCACTTCCCACCTTTAACTGTCTGCGAGCAGTGCCAGGGATAGATTTGTGTTTCCTGATTTTGTTTGGAGTTTCACTTCTGCCAACCAATCAGAGGAGTCGTACAGGAAGTGGAGACAACAGGAAGTGAAGAAAGGCCCAGGCAGACAGAGTAAGGTGAACGGAGGGTACAGGCAGTTGTAGGTGTGATACTAGCAGTAAGACTAAAAGAGAAGTAGAAGCCAGCAGTCACGCGTATTCCTCTATTTTTGTATTTATTATTTCATCTATTCAACATATTCACTCATATCTCCTCTGTGACATAGCTGATGTCCCCCCCCCCTCCCCCCCCAAACAATGTAAAGAGCTTTGAGAAGTTGGAAAAGTGCTATATGTCATTAACCTGTTGTTTTCGACTCTCTCTACCGCACCTGCTGTCTAACTCTGAATGCTCGGCTATGAAAAGCCAACTGACATTTACTCCTGAGGTGCTGACCTGTTGCACCCTCTACAAACACTGTGATTATTATTATTTGACCATGCTGGTCATCTATGAACATTTAAACATCTTGGCCATGTTCTGTTAAAATCTCCACCCAGCACAGCCAGAAGAGGACTGGCCACCCCTCAGAGCCTGATTTCTTTCTAGGTTTCTTCCTAGGTTTCTGCCATTCTAGGGAGTTTTTCCTAGCCACCGTGCTTCTACATCAGCATTGCTTGCTGTTTGGGGATTTAGGCTGGGTTTCTGTATAGCACTTTGTGACATCGGCTGATGTAAAATGGCCTTTATGAATACATTTGATTCCTTGATTGATTGATTAATGATATCATGTGAAATTACATTTTGCTCACTTACTTTTCACTGTACATTTTCCACCCACTTGTTTTTAGATTATTCAATTGCTCTTAAATAACTTAAAAATACAGCAAAGGTTAGTTTTTTTAACTATCTTTATTCATCTGTACAAAAATCATCATCATCATCATCATCATCAGGTTAGGCAGTGGTCTGTTTGTAGTATAGACAATATAATACTGTACATCACTTTCGACTTTACAATATAAAACTCATTTTGAAGAATGACTATACACGGGGGAGGTCTAACACATTGGGTTGTGATGAGGACAACGGGTGTCACTATTATAAGGCCTTCCATCAGGAAACAGCAGGTTGGCATAGACCCTACGTTTCCCACTATAGATCTTGTGATTAGCAAGTGTTGTACTTGGATGCCATTTCACACACATCATGTTCTCCTATTGAAGAGATTCACGTTGACTATAAAACAGCATGATTTAGGTGTGAATACGTCGCCAGTCTGAGGGAAGGGATGTAGTCTACCACCTCAGGTCCAGTGGTGTTCTAGATATTGGAACATGATGCTCTTTTAATTCCTCATGTTTATCCTTTCCCCCCCCCCAAATTGGCCAAGAGAGAGCTGGCTTTCTCCGAACAGAACAGAACTGTTTTAGATCAGTGTGGTTGTGTGTTCACAGGTAGCCAGTCGTGCAGCCTCTGGTCTGTTCTCTCCGCTCTCCCCGTGGTCTCAGCAGCTCTCTCTCTCAGTCTCCGTCTCTCCGCATCTCTCTCCGTCTCTCCGCTCACATCTCTGTCAGACAGACACAAACAAACGCACAGTCATTAGCATGCAGCAGTCTGGTACAGATGCCGAGGACAGTTATGATTCATCGGGAACAGCACTTATCTGTGTCTGATAACACGGTGTGTATGTGTATGTGTGTGTGTGTGTGTGTGTGTGTGTGTGTGTGTGTGTGTTTGTGTGTGTGTGTGTGTGTGTGTGTGTGTGTGTGTGTGTGTGTGTGTGTGTGTGTGTGTGTGTGTGTGTGTGTGTGTGTGTGTGTGTGTGTGTGTGTGTGTGTGTGTGTGTGTGTGTGTGTGTGTATCTTCGTCTCTGTGTGTTCTCAAACAGCACTGCCTCTCTGCTGATAGTGGTAAGATAGTCATGTACTGTAGACTACTATCACTGGAGGGTGTGTAGATAGCCCACCTCAACCCTGCAGACATGGCATTTAGACACTAGAGGAGATCTGGGATTCAGCTGGATACTGCATTTAGACATTAGAGGAGATCTGGGATTCAGCTGGATACTGCATTTATTCACTAGAGGAGCTGGGATTCAGCTGGATACTGCATTTATTCACTAGAGGAGCTGGGATTCAGCTGGATACTGCATTTAGACACTAGAGGAGCTGCGATTCAGCTGGATACTGCATTTAGACACTAGAGGAGCTGGGATTCAGCTGGATATTGCATTTATTCACTAGAGGAGCTGGGATTCAGCTGGATACTGCATTTAGACACTAGAGGAGCTGCGATTCAGCTGGATACTGCATTTAGACACTAGAGGAGCTGGGATTCAGCTGGATATTGCATTTATTCACTAGAGGAGCTGGGATTCAGCTGGATACTGCATTTAGACACTAGAGGAGATCTGGTATTCAGCTGGATACTGCATTTAGACACTAGAGGAGATCTGGGATTCAGCTGGATACTGCATTTAGACACTAGAGGAGCTGTGATTCAGCTGGATACTGCATTTAGACACTAGAGGAGCTGTGATTCAGCTGGATACTGCATTTAGACACTAGAGGAGCTGTGATTCAGCTGGATACTGCATTTAGACACTAGAGGAGCTGGGATTCAGCTGGATACTGCATTTATTCACTAGAGGAGCTGGGATTCAGCTGGATACTGCATTTAGACACTAGAGGAGCTGTGATTCAGCTGGATACTGCATTTAGACACTAGAGGAGCTGTGATTCAGCTGGATACTGCATTTAGACACTAGAGGAGCTGTGATTCAGCTGGATACTGCATTTAGACACTAGAGGAGCTGTGATTCAGCTGGATACTGCATTTATTCACTAGAGGAGCTGGGATTCAGCTGGATACTGCATTTAGACACTAGAGGAGCTGTGATTCAGCTGGATACTGCATTTAGACACTAGAGGAGCTGGGATTCAGCTGGATACTGCATTTAGACACCAGAGGAGCTGTGATTCAGCTGGATACTGCATTTAGACACTAGAGGAGCTGTGATTCAGCTGGATACTGCATTTAGACACCAGATGAGCTGTGATTCAGCTGGATACTGCATTTATTCACTAGAGGAGCTGGGATTCAGCTGGATACTGCATTTAGACACTAGAGGAGCTGTGATTCAGCTGGATACTGCATTTAGACACTAGAGGAGCTGTGATTCAGCTGGATACTGCATTTAGACACTAGAGGAGCTGTGATTCAGCTGGATACTGTATTTAGACACTAGAGGAGCTGTGATTCAGCTGGATACTGCATTTAGACACTAGAGGAGCTGTGATTCAGCTGGATACTGTATTTAGACACTAGAGGAGCTGTGATTCAGCTGGATACTGCATTTAGACACTAGAGGAGCTGTGATTCAGCTGGATACTGCATTTAGACACTAGAGGAGCTGTGATTCAGCTGGATACTGCATTTAGACACTAGAGGAGCTGTGATTCAGCTGGATACTGCATTTAGACACTAGAGGAGCTGTGATTCAGCTGGATACTACAAGGATGAGACCCAGTTTGAGTTCCAAATGGCACCCTATTCCCTCATAGGGCTTTATTACCTCATAGGGCTCTGGTCAAAAGCAGTGCACTATGCGGCTTGTAGGTTACTGGCTACGAGCTGCTCTACGTGTTAGCATTTCAATGGAAAAGGAAATTGATAATATTAAAGGCCTAACTAGAAGTAAATAAATGAATAATATTAAAGACCTATAGAAAATAAACTGACCTCAGCTGGCATTGAAACACTAGACTAAAGAGATAGAAACACTAGCCTATTTTACCTTTATTTAACTAGGCAAGTCAGTTAAGAACAAATTCTTATTTTCAATGACGGCACAGTGGGAACAGTGGGTTAACGGCCTTGTTCAGGGGCATAACAACAGATTTTACCTTGTCAGCTCAAGGATTTGATCTTCCAACCTTTCGGTTACTAGTCCAACACTCTAACCACTAGCCTACCTGCCACCCCACTAAAGGGATATAAAGAGATTGAAACACTAGACTAAAGAGATATAAAGAGATTGAAACACTAGACTAAAGATATATAAAGAGATTGAAACACTACACTAGAGATATATAAAGAGATTGAAACACTAGACTAAAGATATATAAAGAGATTGAAACACTAGACTAAAGAGATATAAAGAGATTGAAACACTAGACTAAATATATATATAAAGAGATTGAAACACTACACTAGAGATATATAAAGAGATTGAAACACTAGACTAAAGATATATAAAGAGATTGAAACACTAGACTAAAGATATATAAAGAGATTGAAACACTAGACTAAAGAGATATAAAGAGATTTGAAACACTAGACTAAATATATATAAAGAGATTGAAACACTACACTAGAGATATATAAAGAGATTGAAACACTAGACTAAAGATATATAAAGAGATTGAAACACTAGACTAAAGAGATATAAAGAGATTGACACACTAGACTAAAGAGATATAAAGAGATTGAAACACTAGACTAAAGATATATAAAGAGATTGAAACACTAGACTAAATATATATAAAGAGATTGAAACACTACACTAGAGATATATAAAGAGATTGAAACACTAGACTAAAGATATATAAAGAGATTGAAACACTACACTAGAGATATATAAAGAGATTGAAACACTAGACTAAAGATATATAAAGAGATTGAAACATTAGACTAAAGATATATAAAGAGATTGAAACACTAGACTAAAGAGATATAAAGAGATTTGAAACACTAGACTAAATATATATAAAGAGATTGAAACACTACACTAGAGATATATAAAGAGATTGAAACACTAGACTAAAGATATATAAAGAGATTGAAACACTAGACTAAAGATATATAAAGAGATTGAAACACTAGACTAAAGAGATATAAAGAGATTTGAAACACTAGACTAAATATATATAAAGAGATTGAAACACTACACTAGAGATATATAAAGAGATTGAAACACTATACTAAAGATATATAAAGAGATTGAAACACTAGACTAAAGAGATATAAAGAGATTGACACACTAGACTAAAGAGATATAAAGAGATTGAAACACTAGACTAAAGAGATATAAAGAGATTGAAACACTAGACTAAATATATATAAAGAGATTGAAACACTACACTAGAGATATATAAAGAGATTGAAACACTAGACTAAAGATATATAAAGAGATTGAAACACTACACTAGAGATATATAAAGAGATTGAAACACTAGACTAAAGATATATAAAGAGATTGAAACATTAGACTAAAGAGATATAAAGAGATTGAAACACTAGACTAAAGATATATAAAGAGATTGAAACACTACACTAGAGATATATAAAGAGATTGAAACACTAGACTAAAGAGATATAAAGAGATTGAAACACTAGACTAAAGAGATATATAAAGAGATTGAAACACTACACTAGAGATATATAAAGAGATTAAAACACTAGACTAAAGATATATAAAGAGATTGAAACACTAGACTAAAGAGATATAAAGAGATTGACACACTAGACTAAAGAGATATAAAGAGATTGAAACACTAGACTAAAGATATATAAAGAGATTGAAACACTAGACTAGAGATATATAAAGAGATTGAAACACTACACTAAAGATATATAAAGAGATTGAAACACTACACTAGAGATACATAAAGAGATTGAAACACTAGACTAAAGAGATATAAAGAGATTGAAACACTAGACTAAATATATATAAAGAGATTGAAACACTACACTAGAGATATATAAAGAGATTGAAACACTAGACTAAAGATATATAAAGAGATTGAAACACTAGACTAAAGAGATATAAAGAGATTGAAACACTAGACTAAATATATATAAAGAGATTGAAACACTACACTAGAGATATATAAAGAGATTGAAACACTAGACTAAAGATATATAAAGAGATTGAAACACTAGACTAGAGATATATAAAGAGATTGAAACACTAGACTAAAGATATATAAAGAGATTGAAACATTAGACTAAAGAGATATAAAGAGATTGAAACACTAGACTAAAGATATATAAAGAGATTGAAACACTACACTAGAGATATATAAAGAGATTGAAACACTAGACTAAAGAGATATAAAGAGATTGAAACACTAGACTAAAGAGATATATAAAGAGATTGAAACACTACACTAGAGATATATAAAGAGATTGAAACACTAGACTAAAGATATATAAAGAGATTGAAACACTACACTAGAGATATATAAAGAGATTGAAACACTAGACTAAAGATATATAAAGAGATTGAAACATTAGACTAAAGAGATATAAAGAGATTGAAACACTAGACTAAAGATATATAAAGAGATTGAAACACTACACTAGAGATATATAAAGAGATTGAAACACTAGACTAAAGAGATATAAAGAGATTGAAACACTAGACTAAAGATATATAAAGAGATTGAAACACTAGACTAAAGATATATAAAGAGATTGAAACACTAGACTAAAGAGATATAAAGAGATTGAAACACTAGACTAAAGAGATATATAAAGAGATTGAAACACTACACTAGAGACATATAAAGAGATTGAAACACTAGACTAAAGAGATATAAAGAGATTGAAACACTAGACTAAAGATATATAAAGAGATTGAAACACTAGACTAAAGATATATAAAGAGATTGAAACACTAGACTAAAGAGATATAAAGAGATTGAAACACTAGACTAAAGATATATAAAGAGATTGAAACACTACACTAGAGATATATAAAGAGATTGAAACACTAGACTAAAGATATATAAAGAGATTGAAACACTAGACTAAAGAGATATAAAGAGATTGAAAGACTAGACTAAAGAGATATAAAGAGATTGAAACACTAGACTAAAGATATATAAAGAGATTGAAACACTAGACTAGAGATATATAAAGAGATTGAAACACTAGACTAAAGAGATATAAAGAGATTGAAACACTAGACTAAAGATATATAAATAGATTGAAACACTACACTAGAGATATATAAAGAGATTGAAACACTAGACTAAAGAGATATAAAGAGATTGAAACACTAGACTAAAGATATATAAAGAGATTGAAACACTAGACTAGAGATATTTAAAGAGATTGAAACACTAGACTAAAGATATATAAAGAGATTGAAACACTACACTAGAGATATAT
Source organism: Oncorhynchus mykiss (assembly GCF_013265735.2). NCBI lineage: Eukaryota > Metazoa > Chordata > Actinopteri > Salmoniformes > Salmonidae > Oncorhynchus > Oncorhynchus mykiss. The sequence goes on from NC_050571.1 coordinate 11,038,529, forward strand.
AAAGAGATTGAAACACTAGACTAAAGAGATATAAAGAGATTGAAACACTAGACTAAAGATATATAAAGAGATTGAAACACTACACTAGAGATATATAAAGAGATTGAAACACTAGACTAAAGATATATAAAGAGATTGAAACACTAGACTAAATATATATAAAGAGATTGAAACACTACACTAGAGCTATATAAAGAGATTGAAACACTAGACTAAAGATATATAAAGAGATTGAAACACTAGACTAAAGATATATAAAGAGATTGAAACATTAGACTAAAGAGATATAAAGAGATTGAAACACTAGACTAAAGATATATAAAGAGATTGAAACACTAGACTAGAGATATATAAAGAGATTGAAACACTAGACTAAAGATATATAAAGAGATTGAAACACTAGACTAAAGATATATAAAGAGATTGAAACACTACACTAGAGATATAAAGAGATTGAAACACTAGACTAAAGAGATATAAAGAGATTGAAACACTAGACTAAAGATATATAAAGAGATTGAAACACTACACTAGAGATATAAAGAGATTGAAACACTAGACTAAAGAGATATAAAGAGATTGAAACACTAGACTAAAGATATATAAATAGATTGAAACACTACACTAGAGATATATAAAGAGATTGAAACACTAGACTAAAGAGATATAAAGAGATTGAAACACTAGACTAACGATATATAAAGAGATTGAAACACTAGACTAGAGATATTTAAAGAGATTGAAACACTAGACTAAAGATATATAAAGAGATTGAAACACTACACTAGAGATATATAAAGAGATTGAAACACTAGACTAAAGAGATATAAAGAGATTGAAACACTAGACTAAAGATATATAAAGAGATTGAAACACTACACTAGAGATATATAAAGAGATTGAAACACTAGACTAAAGATATATAAAGAGATTGAAACACTAGACTAAATATATATAAAGAGATTGAAACACTACACTAGAGCTATATAAAGAGATTGAAACACTAGACTAAAGATATATAAAGAGATTGAAACACTAGACTAAAGATATATAAAGAGATTGAAACATTAGACTAAAGAGATATAAAGAGATTGAAACACTAGACTAAAGATATATAAAGAGATTGAAACACTAGACTAGAGATATATAAAGAGATTGAAACACTAGACTAAAGATATATAAAGAGATTGAAACACTAGACTAAAGATATATAAAGAGATTGAAACACTACACTAGAGATATAAAGAGATTGAAACACTAGACTAAAGAGATATAAAGAGATTGAAACACTAGACTAAAGATATATAAAGAGATTGAAACACTACACTAGAGATATAAAGAGATTGAAACACTAGACTAAAGAGATATAAAGAGATTGTCCAGCTGTGGAGGATTTTTGTTTTGTTTTGAGATGCATACCAGCAAGTTCCCGGTCCAAACTGTCGATGAATCTCTGTAGGTCTCCTGTGTCTCCCATTCTGGCTGAAGAGAAAAGGGAGAGCATGTGAGAATGGAGAAAACCAGAGTGGTTGAATGGAACATTTCTGTGGAGAGATGCAGCAGTAGCAGCTCTATGTTCACTGGCATTTCCTCCTTTGGACCAGAGCAGGAAATGGGATCCAACTCCCAGAATTATATAAGAAGAACCTGCATCCCAAATGTCACCCTATTCCCTAGAGCCCTTAGGGCCCTGGTTAAATGTAGTGGACTATATAGGAAATAGGGTACCATTTGGAACACAATGAAGGAGTCAGGACACAACCCCTGGTTTAACCAAGATGGAAAATAAGATTCACAGACTCTTATTCAGCTGTTTTATAAAAAATCTCCTCTTAAACAGCCCATAATATAAAACTCCACTGAGCCAGTGAGGCGCCTGCAGCACACCTTAGACTGACTGACGTGGATATTCTAGTGTTATGTTTAGCTTATGTATGGCTTATGTATGCTTTATGTATTGCTATGTATGTCTAATGCATCGCTTAAGTAATGTTATGTAAGTCAAATGTATGTATCTTACGTAGTGTTATGTATGTATAATGTATGTCTTAAGTAGTGTTATGTATGTCTAATGTATGTCTTAAGTAGTGCCACGTGTGCCAGTATAATGGAGACAGACAGACTGGTGCCCCCTCAACCAGCACTCTGTGGTCTTTCAATGAACATTATTCCATCATCTACATTAGACAATGTGGCCCCCTTTCACCCAGCCACACACAGCTGCTCCTACCCTAAACCCCCGCTCCACCACCCAATGATGAGGCTCAATAGCCCTGCAGGAGACAGGCTGTAGAAGCACAGCGGCCCAGCTTTGTTGTGTAAACTCAAATCAATAGTGATCTATTGTAAATGCTCTAATTATCTGTGTGAAAGTGGTAGTGATCTGTGTATGGACTGATAGTAATGTCCTACTACAACTCCATCTGGTTAGATAGCTCCGAGCTAGTTTACATGGTGATGGGTTGAGATGTAATGGTATTGGTCTCCTTACCTTTGGGCATCACTGTTATGCCTGCAGTGTGGATCTCTTCTTCGCTGGCGTTCAAACTGTTACCCAGAAACGTCTCACTGCCTGGAGGGAGAGAGGGAGAGAGGGAGAGAGAGAGAGAGAGAGAGAGAGAGAGAGAGAGAGAGAGAGAGAGAGAGAGAGAGAGAGAGAGAGAGAGAGAGAGGTTAGACCACAAGAACACATCCACACGTGGCACAACTAATACATATTATAAACTGAGTGGTTCAAGCCCTGAATGCTGATTGGCTGAAAGCTGTATACCACAGGTATGAGAAAACATATATTTTTACTGCTCTAATTACGTTGGTAACCAGTTTATAATAGCAATAAGGCACCTCGGGGGGTTTGTGGTATATGACTATACCAGATCTGGAGCCAAGCAGTTGTGCATAAGAAGAGCCCTGAGCCTGGTATTTGGCCATATACCACACCCTCTCAGGCCTTATTGATTAAATATAAGCCATTCGGTAGACACTTGATCCAAAGCATACCTGCATACATTTTACATATGGGTGACCCCAGGAATCAAAACCACAACCCTGGCATTTCAAACTCCAAGCTCTACCAACTGAGCTACAGCAGACCATTCTGGTAGCTAATGTTGAATATAACTTTCAGATTGAATGATGTGTTAAATAAGATAACGCAACCCTTCATCCACAGACAGTAATACAAATCCATTAGATGTCATGGAGAAAACGTGCATTAGTTGAAATAGTGTTATTTTGTGTGATTCTCTAATTTCATGTAAAGTTGATGCATGTTCGTGAACCGATGCTGTCGCCAGTAAAAAAAAAGATGTCAAGTGTGGGTTGAGGAAAGGGGCTCAACACGCGGCTACCCATAGGCATATTCTCCATCTGAGTCATCGTTTACGCACAAACCCCACGCATGTATGGGACACACGACCATAAAGGTTTAAACCTAAAGGCTACTCACTGCAGTCACTATTGTCCTCCACGCCGCTGTCACTGACCACTGAGCCGTCGTCCCCTAGCCCGGTGCGCCGTTTGGCTTCAGACAAGAGCAGCTCGTATTCGTACGGAACGCTTTGGGAAGGCTCTCTCAACTCCTCAACCACGTCAGCGAACTCCTGGAGCAGATCAGTTAGCTCCAGCTCCAAGTCTGATAGGGGATTTAGAAAATGGTTTAAATTAGAGTGGGAATAATTCAATTCATGAATTATTTTACACGTTTATTTTAATCAGCCTATTAATAATAGGACTAAAGAGATTCAAAGTTTTTCAAAATTTGCCATTAAAAACTAAATTGTATACCAAACAAAATCAATCCACATTAAATCTTCAACAGCAGGAATAAAATACAATGAACAACGCTGCAATAATCAATAGCCTAATAATAAAAATGTAAAAAAATCAATTCAACGCTCAAGACTCGCCTGAAAAGTTCTCTGTAGACATTCTGAAAAGCTGGAATTGTGCGTCTATGACTTATAGAAGACAGAAACTGTTCAAGAAGTGAAGTTTCAAGTTGATAGGTGGGGTCTTCTGTTTATAAAGCCTCCATAGACTCTACTCACAACCGGAAAAGACGCTCTCTGCAGCACCCAATCAGGTCACTGCGCGCGGCTTCTGTGGTACAGTAGTGAGTGGGCGTCTCGAAAGTAACAGTAAAGGGAGAGGGAAAATTAATGAACGGAACAGTCTCAGAAAACCCCGAGATAGATGCTTATGCAACTCCCTGAACGTCACCAGGACCTAGCTTTCGGGGCTTACGCCACAAATATTTTTGCGCTGATGCTGCAATGGTGTAAAAATAAATTGTAGTCAACTGAATGCACCACTTAGGTAATGGAACTGTGGTTTTGTGAAACTTCCAAAGCCATCCAACCATTATATGCACTTCTCAGAATGGTGCTGTGTCTCGCAAGGTCACTTAATGATTCATTAGTATTCTACATAACAAACAGAATATAATAGCATGATAATGTCAGGCTACACTTATACCAAAAACACCATGTCATTTCTTGTAACAATTTAGGATGATTGTTCTGAAATATATATATATTTTTTTGCTCTCAACATCTGATTCGTTAGGCCTGTTAGTCACCCTTACATCATCCAAGAAGATCAAAATGCCTATTCCCATGAAACTGACTGGGATCAAATGGTTGGCATGCATGCAGCACGGACGTTTCACCTGTAAAACGTGAAGAATTATCATTCATGATTGACAGTGATAATGACCTCATTTATAATAAGGTAGGCCTCATTTGGTGTTTTGGGATTTTTAAAAGGAGACAATGTTCCTTTAGCCTCTTACAGTATGTGTAGACATAGACAATCATGCAATTTGGATGTTGTATTGTATGTATATTCTAAAATTATTTTATACAATAGGCGTCATGTCGGTACCAACTTTCATTCAGAAACGATGGATTAATAGACTACCTGAAACAAACAGCACTACACCACTGGTTATAATAACTGAAAATCAATTGCCATGTGTGGTCAACTGGTGATTCCAGCACCGTTTTGATTGGGACTGCCTTGAGACAAGCATGGAAACTCCGATTTTAGTTTTCACTGAATGTCCGTTTGGATATTTGGTTAAAATTAGACTGGGAAATGTCAGCTAAATTGAGGTGAGTGCTCAGGATCATTAGTCTCGCTATATAAAGCAAGGCAGCTCTTCTCTACACGCGACTACAGTCTACTTTATGAGCTTCCCTGATGTTTTCCTGAACCTTCCAATACTTTCCTGATGCATTTCAGTCACTTAGCCTACTGATGCGAATACACATTTGTACACTTTTCCCATTGGCTATTCAAGTCATTTGACATGTGCTTTTATTGTTTAACAAGGTCATATGGTATACGACGTTTCAATAACAATATAGCTGAAACCACTACTGGTTTCATTGACAGCCTACTGAATTTATTTTCGTAATTGTAGGCTAGGCTACTTGCTGATAGATTATTTGAAGTATTATAGTAACAGTAGGCCTACCTACACAATAACCTCATATGGGGTTACTGATCACAATCGATTGAATGAATAAGAAGAAGTGTTGATTCATTTATTTGGCCTTGGAACATGGAAGAAAACATAGCGCTGCAGGAAGGGGTGCTGGAAGTGCTGTAGATAAAATGAAATACGTTTGTCAAATGATATAATTACTCCTGTCTCTAAATAAAATCATGTCAAATGCTACACTAGTATAATTTAGCCTCAGAGGATCAATAGTGTATTTAAAATTTAAATTAAATGCTTTAGATTGTGTTTTGTCACATTATGAGCGCACAGGGCTCGTCTACAGTCTGGAATCCCGCAAATAGGCGGTGGCAAATATATAACAGCTGATTGTTGAGTTGTGGCTGTCAATAAGTTGTGGCTGTCAATGAAACAGCAGGCAGCAGCTGGACGGTATTTCGCAATATTTCAAAATACAATTGCGGGGAAAAATCTGTTTGAATAGGTGAGTGCCACTGGAAAATTGGTGGATAATTTCCTCCTCATATTGTAGGCATAAAATCAGTGTATCCACTCTTTTCATTGACCAATGCGCTTGGTCGCATTTAAGACATAGGTCGTTCGTTTTATTGATCTCAGTGTGTAAATGTCAGAATAGTTTGACATCTTATAAAGAAATATTATTGTAATGTCTCCAGTCATGTAAAATGACGTAGAGTTGCAGAAATTATTTTTAGAAAGGGCAATTTTTTTCTCAGAACACAAACCCCTCAGCCCCTGGTTTTCAGGACTGAGCCCTGAGATTCAACTCTGTTGATGGCCCTGTACAACTCACGGTGTTTTCAATGGGTCACAAAAATCATCTCGGAAGGAAATTAAAGAACAGAATGATGCGATTTTGCTAAAATATTTGATCTATGATTTCAACCTTTTTGTAATAAATTGTAGGGCTACTGTTGCCTATTATCTATTATAAACAGCCAATCTGTCTATCATATTGCTGTTTTCCCAGGAAAGCATATTTACTAACATTAGCCCACCTTAAATGTCTAATTATAAAGTTACTTCTTATCATGATTTTTGTAAATTAACCCCCAAGTATTTTCACTGTAAAGGCCCATTATTGTAAAGTCACCTGAAACTATGCTAACCAACCAACAGGGGTCACTCAATAAGTGAGAATGAAACGTTACAATTCATGTCAATGCCAACGCAGACCTCTGTCCTACTGACTGATTTACTGGTTGTATGAACAACATAGACACACACTACACATCTGGGGAGGAAAGATTATAGCCCTTTTAGAGTTATATTTCTATTTTTAGTTGGCCAATTTTAGAATTGGGGAAGCACTCTGTGACCACAGTGATCACTTGCCATTTGTGGCCACAGTTGACACAGGTGGAATTGGAACTTTGTGGTAGAATAACTTTCCCTAAAACGGACTTCTTTCTCATCATGTATAACAGTAGGTATGTTACCACGGTTACAGAGAAGAACCTTTTGTATGTCATATCTAACATCTCATATTCTGTTGTTCTGTTGTTCCGTTCACCAGAACCATTCAGATAATCCTGTTGTATATCATATCTAACATCTCATATTCTGTTGTTCCGTTCACCAGAACCATTCAGATAATCCTGTTGTATATCATATCTAACATCTCAAATTCTGTTGTTCCGTTCACCAGAACCATTCAGATAATCCTGTTGTATGTCATATCTAACATCTCATATTCCGTTGTTCCGTTGTTCCGTTCACCAGAACCATTCAGATAATCCTGTTGTATGTCATATCTAACATCTCATATTCTGTTGTTCCGTTCACCAGAACCATTCAGATAATCCTTTTACATTTACTTTCAATTAGTCAATTCCTCAAACCACTAAACCAGAGAAAAACGCTACAGGAAGAAGGAAAAGAATACTGAGTAACCAGTTGTTCTGATTGGCTGCTACACACTGTTCAATCAGCTTATTAGGTTACCTGTAGTGGGAGGGGCACAAGGTGTGTGAGTGTTGGCACAGCAGTTCCCAGGTAGGCTACAGGGATCCAGCCCTAGTCTTCCTCCCTACACTAGTCTGGCAGAGTGACAGGTGGGAGGGGTGGGAGAGAAGGAGAGGGTGTTAACTGTACCCAGGTAGGCTACAGGGATCCAGCCCCAGTCTTCCTCCCTACACTAGTCTGGCAGAGTGACAGGTGGGAGGGGTGGGAGAGAAGGAGAGGGTGTTAACTGTACCCAGGTAGGCTACAGGTACAGCTACCTCCCAGTTCTCCTCCCTACTCTTAGCAGTGGTGGAGGCAGAGGTAACCCGGACAGGCAGAGGTAACCCGGACAGGCAGAGGTAACCCGGACAGGCAGAGGTAACCCGGACAGGTGTCATGTGTGGAGGCTACGGGCCATGTGACAGATGATACTATGACCTGGGCGGGACTCCTTCAGGTCAGTCAACCATTAGTCAGTCACTTTATCACTTAATAAACCATAGGGCAATTGATCTGTCATGTCATATCTTGTAATGGTCTATGCTAATTACTGTAAAAATTACTGTAAAAATCATTAGATTTAAAAAAAAAAAAAAACAATGCTTGATGATAGCTATTATTCACTATTAACATGGAACATCATCATGTAAATATGTAAATTGTCATATAAATTATGTGTGTGTATGTTTTGTTAAATGTTTTTTTTAAATATAATTCCACAAGCATGTTTTGCCATTAGTCATGGTGCAGTAGGTTTGAACAGTAAGGAAAAAGAGGGTGAGATCCCCCAGATTATATTACAGTCCCACTGCGTCCCCAATGCCACCCTATTCCCTAAATAGTGCACCCTTTTTACCCTTTGGCGCTGATCAAAAGAAGTGCACTAAATAGGGAATACGGTGCCATTTAGGACACGGCACAGTCCCTTCTTTTACAGTAACCACTGAGCTAGTAATGCCACTGTTAATAATAGATCACAAAAGGAAGCTGTTTCCTTCATAGCCTTCCAAGGAGGATCATTTCCTCATATGAATGTTTTTCCAACCTCACAACAATGTTCTCCAGTGTTTTAGGTTCCCTATTCGGGTTCTCCTTTAGAACATGGTACATATCAGTAGTTTACTTCACACCAATGTCTTCTAGTGTTCCAAGTCACGTTTTCCACTTCTATGTTCTCCTTTAGAACGTACTTGTCATGTTCCATCTCAGGCTATGGTTCCGTTCAGTTCTCGGTTCCAGAGGAGCTGGGGTCCGGGTCGGGTCCATGGGGTCCACATCCCCCCCCCCCCCCCCCCCCTCTACCAGCCCCTGACCCAGGTCTACCTCAGGGTGGACCAGGGGACAGGGGATGTCTACACCTCCGACCACAGGTGGTTATTTATTGTAACTCATTCTAGATGATCTGGTGGCCGACAGGACCTTTTGACTATTTATTTACATGACTGGATGGATTGTTGCACTTTGATGTTTATTGCTGTTGTATGCTTGTAATGTATAGCTGCTGCTGATAAAGAAACTATCTCTCTATCGCAGGATGGACCGAGAGGCCCTGTGTCCTGACCAACCTCAGGCTGGGGAGTGTATCGTCCCACACGATGCCATCGTGGGCCCTGAGGCAGAGCTGGTGAAGTTCATGGTGGTCGTAGAGCACATCAATGACCACGGCTCCTCACTTTGACAACACTGAGATCCATCTGAGTGTCTCTGAGGATGCGGCTGTCCCCACCAGTTTCTTATTGGACGACCAGGCAGAAGACAGTGACATGGGACGTAACGGACAGCTGCAGTACCACCTAGAGGGAGATGGTGGGTTTTTCAGTGTGACAGTAGAAGAAGAAGCAGCCATTTTGTTTTTGGTTGTGCGACAAGGACTAGACCGCGAGAAGCAGGATCTTCATGAGATGACTCTAGTGGCCACAGACTGTGGTTCTACCCCACTAAGCGCCACAGCAACGTTATTCATAAAAGTAACTGACGTGAACGATAACTGCCCAGAGTTTAGCCTGGACAGCACCCAGAAGGTGGTTATTATAGCGGAATCACCCAGAGACACAGTAGTAGCCAGGGTCAGAGCCACAGACCTAGACCTGGGCCCCAACGCTGCCATTACCTACTCCCTCAGCCCCAAGGTCTCAGAACGGGCCAGGGAACTCTTCAGTCTGGACAGTCACACTGGCCTGATCAGCCTGAGAGGAGACGTCAGAGACCGCCACAGTGACAGTGTTAGTGACAGGGGAGAAGAGGTGGTGTTGAAAGTGTTAGCCAGCGGCCCCCACTGCCTCCCTGCAGACACGGCATAAATGGCATAAAGATCAGGTTCATAGCAGAGCATCAAAACCAGACGATAGTGTTGCAGGAAAACCAGCCCCCCACTGTCTTGGCTTTGCTAGAGCTACCGGGGGTTACTAGTAGTGTTAGAGGCTCATCGTATCTCTCCATTGAAGGAGAGGTGCCGTTCTCTTTGAGCTGACAGAATGGCAAATACCTCCTGTCGACATCAAAGCCCTTAGCCTATGAGATGAAGAGTGAATATCATGTTTCTGTAGTGATGCGTGATGGTGTCGGGGAGCCTGCAGCTCAGGGCTTCCCCAGGAGAGCGATCCAGGTGAGGGTGGTGGATGTGAATGATAATGCTCCACAGTTTCTCCAGAGTCACTATCTGATAGACATAGAGGAGAATAACCCTCCTGGGGCGTCTCTGCTGAGAGTCTGCGCACAGGACGCAGACAGCAGTCTGAACGGGCAGGTCACCTACAAACTGGGCCAACTATCACACATGGCGGCGGTCATTTTTAGAATCGACCAAAACACAGGTCAGCTGACGGTTTCTGCACTCCTGGACAGGGAACAACAGGACGTTCACAGATTGACAGTTGTAGCCAGAGATAACGGCTCTCCTCCATTAAAGTCTTCCGTGATGGTGACAATCACCGTCCTGGACCAGAATGATAACGCTCCTGACTTCCTCACCCCTCACTTCATCTTCTTCCTCCCTGAGAATATACCTCCCCTGGCCCAGGTGGGGAAGATGGGGGTGTCGGACGTGGACACAAGGCTTAACGGGGAGGTGGAGGTGACGGAGGTGAACAGCAGTGTCGGCCCCTTCGTCATAGACAACGTCCAGGGGACGCTGCGCTACATGGCCGATGTCGACTGCGAGAAACAGGACCGCCACGAATTAGATCTGCTCGCCACCGACAACGGACGCCCGTCACCTCTGACCTCCGTCGCCAGGGTAACAGTGTTCATTGAGGATGTCAACGACAACCAGCCCCAGGTCATCCTTCCCAGCAGCAACCTGCCGTGTCTCACCATCTCCACGGGGACCACCACGGGCACCATGGTAACCAAGATCTACGCCATCGACGAGGACTCAGGGTTAAACTCGGAGATCAAATACACCATCGCAGCGCGGGAATCACCGGGCACCTCTCCATCATCCCATCACCACGATGACAGCAGCAGCAGTCCCTTCCAGCTGGACACTCGGTCCGGTAATGTAACCTTAGCCCATGGTGACGGTGGGAAACCAGCGCCCCTCCACACCACCGTCTGGGTCAATCTGCTGGTCAACGACACCTTGGAACCATGTCACCTGGAAACTCTACCCAGATCCCTGCCCTACAGACTGGCCCAGACGCCCTCTGAAAAGCCAGCTGAGACGCCCGCATGCGACAGACATGCCCGGTTGATCCTGCTGGTAGGTCTGGGCATCATGGTGGCCTCGCTCTGTCTGTTTCTGGTGACGGTTGTTTTATACATGAAACAGAGGAAGAGATCTAGAGGGGAACGACAGCAGAGGAGGGGGGTAAATGAGAATCAGATTCCTCTACGCATTCAGGAGAGATATTCTTCAGGAGAAGCATTATAATGAAAGAGAGGCTTATTCTGACTGGACTCTAGATATTTTTCAGGAGAAGCATTATAATGAGAGAGATGCTTATTCTGACTGGACTCTAGATATTATTCAGGAGAAGTGTTATAATGAGAGAGATGCTTATTCTGACTGGACTCTATACTATATTTAGTTGAAGTTTCTTGTATACCATGTAAAAAGTATGAAATCAATTCTACAATTAAATACATTTTCACTGTTTCACACAAAGGAGTCTCTATCTCTTTCAATATTCTAAATTGAAACATTCTGGTTAAATGTCTGATACAATCCAATACTTTGGTAGGGCTCTAATCCCTATTCACTACATAGTGGCCTACTTTGGTAGGGCTCTAATCCCTATTCACTACATAGTGGCCTACTTTGGTAGGGCTCTAATCCCTATTCACTACATAGTGGCCTACTTTGGTAGGGCTCTAATCCCTATTCACTACATAGTGGCCTACTTTGGTAGGGCTCTAATCCCTATTCACTACATAGTGGCCTACTTTGGTAGGGCTCTAATCCCTATTCACTACATAGTGGCCTACTGTGGTAGGGCTCTGGTTAAAAGTAGTATACTATATAGGGAATATGGTACCATTTGTGACAGCCTTTATCTCATCAAAATGTAAGTGAGAATGAAATCAGAGACATTCAAGGTAATTATAAACTTGTGTGAACTGAGTCAGACATCAATAAGGGATACAAATTCAAAACTCGTCTTGTACAAAAGAGTGAAGAGAAGAAAACAAAGTGAATTTAATCACAATATCTATATGTATATATATATATATATCACTTTCCATTATTTTTAGCCTAATTTTTATTTAACAAGACAGTTAAGAACAAATTCTTATTTTCAATGACGGTCTAGGAACAGTGAACAGCTCTGAACTGCCTGTTCATGGGCAGAACGACAGATTTGTACCTTGTCAGCTCTGGGACTTGAACTTGCAACCTTTCAGTTACTAGTCCAACGCTCTAACCACTAACCACCGCTCTAACCTGCCGCCCTAATCCCTGGTCAGATCTTCATACTGTGAGCCAGTGTCAGCCGAACGCAAAATGCCTAACAAGACCCAACATACTGTACTTCGATCCAGTATTTTCAAAGCTGGGAGACAGTTGCATGTCAAAATAGAAAACTAAAACCTCCATTTATGTTTGTGTTTGTACCAGCAGTTTATTTCTGTAAGAGATAAAACAACAAAAACAAAACATGAAAATGACTTGTGTCCCTAAGTAGACAGTAGCTGAACTGAATAGTCACTCAATGTAAACCTAAAGTAGCTATAAAACCATGAACTGTCTGTGTGGGGTATCAAGCTATGGTACACAAGTCCCTTAATGACAACAGTGAGGAGAGAAACACAGAGTAGCTCTAGTCCCTTAATGACGACAGTGAGGAGAGAAACACAGATCAGCTCTAGTCCCTTAATGATGACAGAGGGGGGAGAAACACAGAGCAGCTCTAGTCCCTTAATGATGACAGAGGGGGGAGAAACACAGAGCAGCTCTAGTCCCTTAATGACGGCAGTGAGGAGAGAAACACAGAGCAGCTCTAGTCCCTTAATGATGACAGTGAGGAGAGAAACACAGAGCAGCTCTAGTCCCTTAATGATGACAGTGAGGAGAGAAACACAGAGCAGCTCTAGTCCTGAAGACTGGGGGAGGCAGATGGGGGAGGGTGAGGGTTTGTATGGATCAACAGACAGGTGAGAGGCTGGGACGGTGGAACCTGGGGGGGGGGGGGGGGGGGGGGGGGGGGGGTCAGATGGGGGAGGGTGAGGGTTTGTATGGATCAACAGACAGGCGAGAAGCAGCAGCGGCAAGAAACACCACCATCTTAAGTCACAGAGCAAGTCCTCCCTCCATCACCTGATATTTGGCAGTATCACTCTAGTGTACTGCTAGATCACATTTCACTCAGTCACGACAGAACACACTGTACTGTACTTCTAAAATGAGGAGACTAGTTTTTCTGCTGTTGTCAGGAGCCTTGATCAGAAGGGTGCAATGTTACAGAGCTCACTGTTAGAAGGGTAGTGTGTAGACCAGATGTGATGGTCTGTTATAGAATAGAGTCGTGTCAGCTCTCTTCCCTGTCAAAGGCCCTGTTCAGGACAACGTTACAGAAGAGACCCCTGACATGCTGCCTGTTGTGCAGACCAGATGTGATTATAGAAGAGACCCCTGACATGTTGCCTGTTGTGTAGACAAGATGTGATTATAGAAGAGACCCCTGACATGTTGTGTAGACCAGATGATATTATAGAAGAGCGAGTCGTGTCATGTTGCCTGTTGTGTAGACCAGATGTGATTATAGAAGAGGGAGTTGTGTTGCCTGTTGTGTAGACCAGATGTGATTATAGAATAGAGAGTCGTGTTGCCTGTTGGGTAGAACAGATGTGATTATAGAAGAGGGAGTTGTGTTGCCTGTTGGGTAGACCAGATGTGATTATAGAATAGGGAGTTGTGTTGCCTGTTGTGTAGACCAGATGTGATTATAGAATAGGGAGTTGTGTTGCCTGTTGGGTAGACCAAATGTGATTATAGAAGAGGGAGTTGTGTTGTCTGTTGGGTAGACCAGATGTGATTATAGAAGAGGGAGTTGTGTTGCCTGTTGTGTAGACCAGATGTGATTATAGAAGAGGGAGTTGTGTTGCCTGTTGGGTAGACCAGATGTGATTATAGAAGAGGGAGTTGTGTTGCCTGTTGGGTAGACCAAATGTGATTATAGAAGAGGGAGTTGTGTTGCCTGTTGGGTAGACCAGATGTGATTATAGAAGAGGGAGTTGTGTTGCCTGTTGGGTAGACCAGATGTGATTATAGAATAGGGAGTTGTGTTGCCTGTTGTGTAGACCAGATGTGATTATAGAATAGGGAGTTGTGTTGCCTGTTGTGTAGACCAGATGTGATTATAGAATAGGGAGTTGTGTTGCCTGTTGTGTAGACCAGATGTGATTATAGAATAGGGAGTTGTGTTGCCTGTTGTGTAGACCAGATGTGATTATAGAATAGGGAGTTGTGTTGCCTGTTGTGTAGACCAAATGTGATTATAGAAGAGGGAGTTGTGTTGCCTGTTGTGTAGACCAGATGTGATTATAGAAGAGGGAGTTGTGTTGCCTGTTGTGTAGACCAGATGTGATTATAGAATAGGGAGTTGTGTTGCCTGTTGGGTAGACCAAATGTGATTATAGAAGAGGGAGTTGTGTTGTCTGTTGGGTAGACCAGATGTGATTATAGAAGAGGGAGTTGTGTTGCCTGTTGTGTAGACCAGATGTGATTATAGAAGAGGGAGTTGTGTTGCCTGTTGGGTAGACCAGATGTGATTATAGAAGAGGGAGTTGTGTTGCCTGTTGGGTAGACCAGATGTGATTATAGAATAGGGAGTTGTGTTGCCTGTTGTGTAGACCAGATGTGATTATAGAATAGGGAGTTGTGTTGCCTGTTGGGTAGACCAGATGTGATTATAGAAGAGGGAGTCGTGTTGCCTGTTGTGTAGACCAGATGTGATTATAGAATAGGGAGTTGTGTTGCCTGTGGTGTAGACCAGATGTTATTATAGAAGAGGGAGTTGTGTTGCCTGTGGTGTAGACCAGATGTGATTATAGAATAGGGAGTTGTGTTGCCTGTTGTGTAGACCAGATGTGATTATAGAATAGGGAGTTGTGTTGCCTGTGGTGTAGACCAGATGTGATTATAGAATAGGGAGTTGTGTTGCCTGTGGTGTAGACCAGATGTGATTATAGAAGAGGGAGTTGTGTTGCCTGTGGTGTAGACCAGATGTGATTATAGAATAGGGAGTTGTGTTGCCTGTTGTGTAGACCAGATGTGATTATAGAATAGGGAGTTGTGTTGCCTGTTGTGTAGACCAGATGTGATTATAGAATAGGGAGTTGTGTTGCCTGTTGTGTAGACCAGATGTGATTATAGAATAGGGAGTTGTGTTGCCTGTTGTGTAGACCAGATGTGATTATAGAATAGGGAGTCGTGTTGCCTGTTGTGTAGACCAGATGTGATTATAGAAGAGGGAGTTGTGTTGCCTGTTGGGTAGACCAGATGTGATTATTGAAGAGGGAGTCGTGTTGCCTGTGGTGTAGACCAGATGTGATTATAGAATAGGGAGTTGTGTTGCCTGTTGTGTAGACCAGATGTTATTATAGAATAGGGAGTTGTGTTGCCTGTGGTGTAGACCAGATGTGATTATAGAATAGGGAGTTGTGTTGCCTGTGGTGTAGACCAGATGTGATTATAGAAGAGGGAGTTGTGTTGCCTGTGGTGTAGACCAGATGTGATTATAGAAGAGGGAGTTGTGTTGCCCGTTGTGTAGACCAGATGTGATTATAGAAGAGGGAGTCGTGTTGCCTGTTGTGTAGACCAGATGTGATTATAGAAGAGGGAGTTGTGTTGCCTGTGGTGTAGACCAGATGTGATTATAGACTAGGGAGTTGTGTCTGCTCTCCTTGTCACGTCTTTGAGACGTTCTGACTGTTTCACCTTACTGAAGTGAAGATGATCCGGGGGAGAGGACTGATAACCGACACGGTTCTTATCTGCAGGTACTCTGGCAGATCCTTATTCCTTAGTATCTGTTGACTGTTGTTTATAAGGAGGGAAAACATCAAACAAGACATATCCTGCGAGTCACAAAGTTAAGAAGAAACAACATGAAAAAGACGTCATGCTGTAACATGTCCAATTAGCAACAACAAGATGAAATAGAACACAAATCAATGTTTACTTTACACCCAGCGTTGGTAACACAACAACAACTGTCAGCCGTCACCCCCTGTTCAGTCAGTTCTCGAAGCCTCTTCATGTTAGGTTGAGAGAATTTCCTTATCACATAATCTTTCCAACGATGTTGAAATCTGACAACTTTGTTGTTGATACGTTGGAGTTTGGCACCTTGGGAAATTCCACCTGTAATCATGCTCGGTTTGAAGTGTGTGTGTGTGTGTGTGTGTGTGTGTGTGTGTGTGTGTGTTTGGGTGGAAGAGTGTGTGTGTGTGTGTGGTGAGCTTTGGGGACTTTGATAATAGTTAAATGTACAGTAAGCAGAAGACATTTTCAGCAACATGCGTGTCCTGCTACTCTCTCTCCTGCATTCTACACCCCCAGTAAAATATCAGTCATTCTATTCAGCACTTCTCGATCACTCAGTGCAACCTCAAAAGATAGACATCCAGGTAGTCACTATAAATCACCTACTAGTTTCCTCTATGTGTTTATATCCTCATTCCTCATTAGTGTGTGACTTGGTTTACACAGTGGTCAACTGGACGTTGAAAAAGCCTCACAGAAGTATCAGAGAGAATCCACAGTTCAATGGAATGTGAGTGAATTCCCAAAAGCACCAAAGAGGAGTGGTTATATTATTTTCTAGAACCTTGTGAGTCATCTTTGTGTATTCCATGGCGGAAGAGAGTCTCAACTATCTATATTCTACTGCAACGATTCTCAACTGGTGGGTCGGAGTGTCTGAGTAAAAAATTTAATAAATAAAATAATCCAGTCTGAATTTAAACAACTTAAACCAGGTGGGAAGTGGGTAGAAATTATAATGTCTTTACATTTTTGTATTCAATATAGAGCTAGTAGCACTGCTATTGTGGTTGATATTGTGATCTCAAACCAGAGTTTATTAACACTGTTCATCAAGAATATAGGAAAAATGTCGTTATTGACAATGAAAGAGGTGGGAACGTTGTTCTTTCCTTGTCATATAATGACTATATCTACTATCAATATAGCGTTAAAAATAGTTTTCCAGATTGTATCTTGGTGATTATTTTTCTTGACCTGAATATCCAGTCGCAACTGAGACAACTTGGATCAATTTGGGTCCAGACTGAGACAACCTGGATCAATTTCGGTCCAGACTGAGACAACTTGGATCAATTTGGGTCCAGACTGAGACAACTTGGATCAATTTGGGTCCAGACTGAGACAACTTGGATCAATTTGGGTCCAGACTGAGACAACCCCGTTCAATTTGGGTCCAGACTGAAACAACTTGGATCAATTTGGGTCCAGACTGAGACAACTTGGATCAATTTGGGTCCAGACTGAGACAACTTGGATCAATTTGGGTCCAGACTGAGACAACTTGGATCAATTTGCGTCCAGACTGAGACAACCTGGATCAATTTGGGTCCCGAGGCAAAACAGTTGAGGACCACTGGTCTACCGGAAGTCTATTCCTATTCACAGGAGGAGCTTTGGTCTGAGGATTTCTCAGGTAATCACCAGGCATAGAAATGACCACAGCCTTAAGAATAGGGAATTTGATTTAGCATATGAAGATGGAATGGATCTAGTTTCATGCGGCCATCCTTCCAAATCTTGTCTCGTTGACTCAAAACATGACAATCCTGGGTTTCTGAGGCTAATACATTTAGCTGATTAGAGCCTATGTAGAGCAGTGTAACCTACTGCACATATGGAACAAGCTTATCATGTGTAATGCTGCCGCCTAGTGGCTACGATGTGTAACGGAAATTGATGTACTGTTAATTCTGTCAAGTGGCCACAACCACAGGTGCAAGAAATAAAGTATACTGTCACTGCCTTGCAGTCCAAGAAAGAGATGTGAAAGGAAGAACACACTTGATCAACAACAGGAGTTTCATCAAATCAAATGTTAGAACTTCAATGGCTGTTTGAACTTGTTCTCAACTAGCCTACCTGGTGAAAGGTGAAATAAATAAAATAAAAATAAATGTGTCACATGTGCCAAATACAACAGGTGTAGGTAGACCTTATAGTGAAATACTTACAAGCCCTTAATTAACCAACAATGCAGTTAAGAAAAATAAGTGTTAAGAAAGTATTTACTAAAATAAACTAATAAAAAAAAATAATAATAAAAAAATAATAATGATAATAATTAAAAGAGCAACAATAAAATAACACTAACGAGGCTATATACAGGGTGTTACGGTACAGAGTCAATGTGGAGGCTATATACAGGGTGTTACGGTACAGAGTCAATGTGGAGGCTATATACAGGGTGTTACGGTACAGAGTCAATGTGGAGGCTATATACAGGGTGTTACGGTACAGAGTCAATGTGGAGGCTATATACAGGGTGTTACGGTACAGAGTCAATGTGGAGGCTATATACAGGGTGTTACGGTACACAGTCAATGTGGAGGCTATATACAGGGTGTTACGGTACAGAGTCAATGTGGAGGCTATATACAGGGTGTTACGGTACAGAGTCAACTTGGAGGCTATATACAGGGTGTTACGGTACAGAGTCAATGTGGAGGCTATATACAGGGTGTTACGGTACAGAGTCAATGTGGAGGCTATATACAGGGTGTTACGGTACAGAGTCAATGTGGAGGCTATATACAGGGTGTTATGGTACAGAGTCAATGTGGAGGCTATATACAGGGTGTTACGGTACAGAGTCAACTTGGAGGCTATATACAGGGTGTTACGGTACAGAGTCAATGTGGAGGCTATATACAGGGTGTTACGGTACAGAGTCAACTTGGAGGCTATATACAGGGTGTTACGGTACAGAGTCAATGTGGAGGCTATATACAGGGTGTTACGGTACAGAGTCAATGTGGAGGCTATATACAGGGTGTTACGGTACAGAGTCAATGTGGAGGCTATATACAGGGTGTTACGGTACAGAGTCAATGTGGAGGCTATATACAGGGTGTTACGGTACAGAGTCAACTTGGAGGCTATATACAGGGTGTTACGGTACAGAGTCAATGTGGAGGCTATATACAGGGTGTTACGGTACAGAGTCAACTTGGAGGCTATATACAGGGTGTTACGGTACAGAGTCAATGTGGAGGCTATATACAGGGTGTTACGGTACAGAGTCAATGTGGAGGCTATATACAGGGTGTTACGGTACAGAGTCAACTTGGAAGCTATATACAGGGTGTTACGGTACAGAGTCAATGTGGAGGCTATATACAGGGTGTTACGGTACAGAGTCAATGTGGAGGCTATATACAGGGTGTTACGGTACAGAGTCAATGTGGAGGCTATATACAGGGTGTTACGGTACAGAGTCAATGTGGAGGCTATATACAGGGTGTTACGGTACAGAGTCAATGTGGAGGCTATATACAGGGTGTTATGGTACAGAGTCAATGTGGAGGCTATATACAGGGTGTTACGGTACAGAGTCAATGTGGAGGCTATATACAGGGTGTTCTGGTACAGAGTCAATGTGGAGGCTATATACAGGGTGTTACGGTACAGAGTCAATGTGGAGGCTATATACAGGGTGTTACGGTACAGAGTCAATGTGGAGGCTATATACAGGGTGTTACGGTACAGAGTCAATGTGGAGGCTATATACAGGGTGTTACGGTACAGAGTCAATGTGGAGGCTATATACAGGGTGTTACGGTACAGAGTCAATGTGGAGGCTATATACAGGGTGTTACGGTACAGAGTCAATGTGGAGGCTATATACAGGGTGTTACGGTACAGAGTCAACTTGGAGGCTATATACAGGGTGTTACGGTACAGAGTCAATGTGGAGGCTATATACAGGGTGTTACGGTACAGAGTCAATGTGGAGGCTATATACAGGGTGTTACGGTACAGAGTCAATGTGGAGGCTATATACAGGGTGTTACGGTACAGAGTCAATGTGGAGGCTATATACAGGGTGTTACGGTACAGAGTCAACTTGGAGGCTATATACAGGGTGTTACGGTACAGAGTCAATGTGGAGGCTATATACAGGGTGTTACGGTACAGAGTCAACTTGGAGGCTATATATAGGGTGTTACGGTACAGAGTCAATGTGGAGGCTATATACAGGGTGTTACGGTACAGAGTCAATGTGGAGGCTATATACAGGGTGTTACGGTACAGAGTCAATGTGGAGGCTATATACAGGGTGTTACGGTACAGAGTCAATGTGGAGGCTATATACAGGGTGTTACGGTACAGAGTCAATGTGGAGGCTATATACAGGGTGTTACGGTACAGAGTCAACTTGGAGGCTATATACAGGGTGTTACGGTACAGAGTCAATGTGGAGGCTATATACAGGGTGTTACGGTACAGAGTCAACTTGGAGGCTATATACAGGGTGTTACGGTACAGAGTCAATGTGGAGGCTATATACAGGGTGTTACGGTACAGAGTCAATGTGGAGGCTATATACAGGGTGTTACGGTACAGAGTCAATGTGGAGGCTATATACAGGGTGTTACGGTACAGAGTCAACTTGGAAGCTATATACAGGGTGTTACGGTACAGAGTCAATGTGGAGGCTATATACAGGGTGTTACGGTACAGAGTCAATGTGGAGGCTATATACAGGGTGTTACGGTACAGAGTCAATGTGGAGGCTATATACAGGGTGTTACGGTACAGAGTCAATGTGGAGGCTATATACAGGCCGTCATTGAAAATAAGATTTGTTCTTAACTGACTTACCTAGTTAAATAAAGGCAAAATAAAAAATGTTGGGGTTATGGTATGGGCTGGCATAAGCAATGAACACAATTAATTTTATTGATTACAACTTGAATGCACAGAGATACCGGGACGAGATCCTGAGGCCCATAGCCGTGCCATTCATCTACCGCCATCACCTCATGTTTCAGCATGATAATGTATGGCCCCCTTGTCGCAAGGATCTGTACACAATTCCTGAAAGCTGAAAATGTCCCAGTTCTTCCATGGCATGCAAACTCTCCATACATGTCACCCATTGAGCATGTTTAGGATGCTCTGGATTGACGTGTACGACAGAGTGTTTCAGTTCCTGCCAATATCCAGCAACTTCAAACAGCCATTGAAGATGAGTGGGACAACATTCCACAGGCCACAGTCAACAGCCTGATCCACTCTATGAGAAAGAGATGTCGCGCTGCATGAAGCAAATGGTCACACTAGATACTGACTGGTTTTATGATCCACGCCCCTACCTTTTAGGTATCTGTGACCAACAGATGCATATCTGTATTCCCAGTCTCAGGTGAAATCCATAGATTAGGGCCTAATGAGTTTATTTAAATGTACTGATTTCCTTGTATGAACTGTAACTCAGTAAAATCTTTGAAATTGTTGCATGTTGCGTTTATATGTTTGTTCAGTGTAGTTTCAAAGCAGCAGAAACCAACTGTTTCACACACAGCCACCAAGGGATGCACAGCGGCCTAATGTTCTCACACAACGGCCTAATGTTCTCACACAGCGGCCTAATGTTCTCACACAGCAGCCTAATGTTCTCACACAGCGGCCTAATGTTCTCACACAGCGGCCTAATGTTCTCACACAGCGGCCTAATGTTCTCACACAACGGCCTAATGTTCTCACACAGCGGCCTAATGTTCTCACACAACAGCCTAATGTTCTCACACAACGGCCTAATGTTCTCACACAGCGGCCTAATGTTCTCACACAACAGCCTAATGTTCTCACACAGCGGCCTAATGTTCTCACACAGCGGCCTAATGTTCTCACACAACAGCCTAATGTTCTCGCACAGCGGCCTAATGTTCTCACACAACGGCCTAGTATTCTCACACAGCGGCCTAATGTTCTCACACAACGGCCTAATGTTCTCACACAGCAGCCTAATGTTCTCACACAGCGGCCTAATGTTCTCACACAGCAGCCTAATGTTCTCACACAGCGGCCTAATGTTCTCGCACAGCGGCCTAATGTTCTCACACAACAGCCTAATGTTCTCACACAGCAGCCTAATGTTCTCACACAGCGGCCTAATGTTCTCACACAACAGCCTAATGTTCTCACACAACGGCCTCATGTTCTCACACAGCGGCCTAATGTTCTCACACAACGGCCTAGTATTCTCACACAGCGGCCTAATGTTCTCACACAACGGCCTAATGTTCTCACACAGTAGCCTAATGTTCTCACACAGCGGCCTAATGTTCTCACACAGCAGCCTAATGTTCTCACACAGCGGCCTAATGTTCTCGCACAGCGGCCTAATGTTCTCACACAACAGCCTAATGTTCTCACACAGCAGCCTAATGTTCTCACACAGCGGCCTAATGTTCTCACACAACGGCCTAGTATTCTCACACAGCGGCCTAATGTTCTCACACAACAGCCTAATGTTCTCACACAACGGCCTAATGTTCTCACACAGCGGCCTAATGTTCTCACACAACGGCCTAGTGTTCTCACACAGCGGCCTAATGTTCTCACACAGTGGCCTAATGTTCTCACACAACGGCCTAATGTTCTCACACAGCGGCCTAATGTTCTCACACAACGGCCTAATGTTCTCACACAACGGCCTAATGTTCTCACACAGCGGCCTAATGTTCTCACACAACGGCCTAATGTTCTCACACAACGGCCTAATGTTCTCACACAGCGGCCTAATGTTCTCACACAACGGCCTAATGTTCTCACACAACGGCCTAATGTTCTCACACAGCGGCCTAATGTTCTCACACAGCGGCCTAATGTTCTCACACAACGGCCTAATGTTCTCACACAGCGGCCTAATGTTCTCACACAGCGGCCTAATGTTCTCACACAGCGGCCTAATGTTCTCACACAGCGGCCTAATGTTCTCACACAGCGGCCTAATGTTCTCACACAGCGGCCTAATGTTCTCAGACAGCGGCCTAATGTTCTCACACAACGGCCTAATGTTCTCACACAGCGGCCTAATGTTCTCACACAGCGGCCTAATGTTCTGACACAGCGGCCTAATGTCCTCACACAACGGCCTAATGTTCTCACACACAACGGCCTAATGTTCTCACACAGCGGCCTTCATTTTGGATTGGAGATGCTTAATGTGAGTCTGGAAGAGAGTTTACAGTCTAGCCAGACACCTAGGTATTTGTAGTTGTCCACATATTCTAAGTCAGAACCGTCCAGAGTAGTGATGCTGGATGGGCGGGCAGGTGCGGACAGTGATCGGTTGAAGAGCATGCACTTAGTTTTACTTGCATTTAAGAGCAGTTGGAGGCCACGGATGGCGAGTTGTATGGCATTGAACAGTGTCCAGAGAAGGGCCAGCTGAGAGGAGGTGCTCTTATTCTCCATGGACTTTACAGTGTCCCAGAACGTTTTTGAGTTTGTGCTACCTGATGCAAATTTCTGTTTGAAAAAGTTAGCCTTCGATTTCCTAACTGCATGTGTATACTTGTTCCTGACTTCCCTGAAAAGTTGCATATCACAGGGGCTATTCAATGCTAATGCAGAACTCCACAGGATGTTTTTGTGCTGGTCAAGGGCAGTCAGGTCTGGAGAGAACCAAGGGCTATATCTGTTCCTGGTTCTACATTTTTTGAAAGGGGCATGCTTATTTAAGATGGTGAGGAAGGCACTTTTAAAGAATGACCAGGCATCCTCTACTGACGGGATGAGGTCAATATCCTTCCAGAATACCCGGGCCAGGTCGATTAGGCTTGCTCGCCGAAGTGTTTTAGGGAGCGTTTGACAGTGATGAGGGGTGGTCGTTTGACCGCGGACCCGTTACGGATGCAGGCAATGAGGCAGTGATTGCTGAGATCTTGGTTGAAAACGGCAGAGGTGTATTTGGAGGGCAAATTGGTTAGGATGATATCTATGAGGGTGCCCGTGTTTATGGATTTGGGGTTGTACCTGGTGGGTTCATTGATCATTTGTGAGAGATTGAGGGCATCAAGCTTAGATTGAAGGATGGCCAGGGTGTTAAGCATGTCTCAGTTTAGGTCACCTAGCAGCACTAGCTCTGAAGATAGATGAGGGGCAATCAGTTCACATATGGTGTCCAGGGCACAGCTGGGGGCAGAGGGTGGTCTATAGCAAGCGGCAACGGTGAGAGACTTGTTTCTGGAAAGGTGGATTTTTAAAAGAAGAAGCTCGAATTGTTTGGGTACAGACCTGGATAGCCTGCAGAGTTCTGTCGTACTATCTCTGCAGTAGATTGCAACACCGCCCCCTTTGGCAGTTCTATCTTATCGGAAAATGTTATAGTTAGGGATGGAAATTTCAGGGTTTTTGGTGGTCTTCCTGAGCCAGGATTCAGACACGGCTAGGACATCCGGGTTAACATGCATGAAACCAAGGCTTTTACGGTTACAGAAGTCAGCAAATGATAGCGCATGGGGAATGGGAATGGAGCTTGGCACTGCAGGGCCTGGATTAACCTCCACATCACCAGAGGAACAGAGGAGGAGTAGGATAAGGGTACGGCTAAAGGCTAAAATAACTGGTTGTCTAGTACGTTCAGAACAGAGAGTAAAAGGAGCAGACTTCTGGGCACGGTAGAATAGATTCAAGGCATAATGTACAGACAAAGGTATGGTAGGATGTGGATACAGCGAGGGTAAACCTGTGTATAGAGTGATGATGAAAGAGATATTGTCACTAGAAATATAATTTAAATCAGGTGATGTCACCACATGTGTGGTAGGTGGAACTAAAGTATTAAATAAGGCGTATTGAGCAGGGCTAGAGTGAAATAAGGCAATAAATACTAACCAAAACAGCAATGGACAAGGCATATTGACATTAGCGAGAGGCATGCGTAGCCAAGTGATCATAGGAGTCCAGTGAGTGGCTTCAGGCAGCTTGCGGGCCGGGGCTAACAAGCTAACAGATGGGCCTTGGAGGGACGTTGCGACGGAAGAAAGTCTGTGGCCCCCTCGTGCTATTACATCGGCAGACGGATCAGCAGGGCTCCGTGTGGTAAACCAGGCCAATTGGCAGAATAGATATAGTGGCCAAAGAATTTGTCCGGTGGGCATCTTAAGCTAACAGTCCGATATGCTCTGGACAGCTAGCAGGCCGCGGCTAGCATGCTAGCGTATGGGATATCCGGGGACGAAGTGATGGCAGAGCCAGTTGAGAAAAACCCCATTGGGCGAATCACGTCGGCGGTCCAGTCGTGATGACTTGGCAAAAATAGGTATTGTAGCCCAAGTAGTGGCTGATGGACCTCTTTGGCTAGCCGGGAGATGGGCCTAGCAAGGCTAGCTCCAGGCTAATTGGTTGTTGCGTCAGGACAGCGACGTTAGCCAGGAGTGGCCACTCAAATAGCAGCTAGCTAGTTGCGATGATCCAGGTGAAGAAAAAAAAAGTTTTAGAGCTTGCGGTAGGAATCCGGAGATATGGAGAAAAATAAGTCAGATTTAATCTGGTTTGAGTCGCACTGTGCAGGCTGGCGAGAGTTGTCCATGCTAGAGGTGGCTGATGACCGCTAGCAGTGGCTATCTGACTACTAGCTAGTAGCTAGTTAGCTGGCTAGCTTCTGTTGGGGTTCCGGTTTAGACGACGGATCAGCAGGGCTCCGTATGGAGGGTATAGTGGCCAAAGAATTTGTCCGATGGGCCTCTTAAGCTAACAGTCTGATGTACTTTAGACAGCTAGCGGGCCGTGGCTAACTAGTAGCCAGTTAGCTGGTAGCCAGTTCGCTGGCTAGCCTTTGATGAAAAATAGCAGATCCGTACCACATTGGGTGAGGCAGGTTGCAGGAGAGTATATTCAGTCCGTAGATAGAAAGTGATATTAAAATATTAAATATATATATATATACGGGAAAAACTATGTTTACAAGGGATGGGAAGGGAGAAGACAAAAACACAAGTCCGACTGCTACGCCATCTTGAAAAGTGATATGTTACAACACCAACCTTTACCACAAACATCCATGACCCACCAACCATCATGTCATCTGATCAGTCCAGCAATCAGTGGGATAGAAGATAACCAAAAATGACATTTTACAAGATGTCAATAGCCAATTTTTTTATATGCTCAATTCCTGGAGGCTGCTAGCCTCGTACGAACCATCCTGATCTCGCCAGCTTTCATTATTTTTCAAATCAAATCAAATGTTATGTCACATTTCACCTTACAGTGAAATGCTTATTTACAAGCCCTTAACCAACAATGCAGTTAAGAAAAAAAGTATTTACTCAAATAAACTGAAGTAAAAAATAAATAAAAAATAAGAAAATGTTTAACTATTTAAGGAGTAACAATAGAATAACAGTAGTGAAGCTATATTACAAGGGGTACCGGTACAGAGTCAATGTGCGGGGACACAGGTCAGTCAAGGTATTGAGGTAATATGTACATGTAGGTAGAGGTAAAGTGACTATGCATGGATAATAAACAGAGAGTAGCAGCAGTGTAAAAATGAGGGTGGGGGACAATGAAAATAGTCAGATAATGCAAATAGTCTTTTGATTAGCTGTTCAGGAGTCTTATGGCTTGGGGGTAGAAGCTGTTAAGAAGCCTTTTGAACCGAGACTTGGCGCTCCGGTACCTCTTGCCGTATGGTAGCAGAAATAGCAGTCTATGACTAGGGTGGCTGGAGTCTTTGGATATTTTTTGAGCCTTCCTCTGACACTGCCTGGTATAGAGGTCCTGGATGGCAGGAAGCTTTGCCCCAGTGATGTACTGGGTCGTATGCACTACCCTCTGTAGTGCCTTGCGGCAAGGAGGCCGAGCAGGCGGTGATGCAACCAGTGTCAAGAAAGTGGTGCAGCTCGATGGTGCAGCTGTATAACTTTTTGAGGATCTGATGACCCATGCCAAATCTTTTCAGTCTCCTGAGGAGGAATAGGCTTTGTTGTGCCCTCTTCACGACTGTCTTGGTGTGTTTGGACCATGTTAGTTTGAACTTGAAGCTCTCAACCTGCTCCACTATAGCCCCGTCAATGAGATGGGGACGTGCTAGGTCCTCCCTTCCCTGTAGTCCACAATCTTCTCTTTTGTCTTGATCATGTTGAGGGATAGGTTGTTATTCTGGCACCACACTGCCAGGTCTCTGACCTCCTCCCTATAGGCTGTCTCATCGTTGTCGGTGATCAGGCCTACCACTGTTGTGACGTCTGCAAACTTAATGATGGTGTTGGAGTCGTGCTTGGTCATGCAGTCATGGGTGAACAGGGAGTACAGGTGAGCTGTAGTCAATGAATAGCATTTTCATGTAGGTGTTCCTTTTGTCCGGGTGGGAAAGGGCAGTGTGGAGTGCAATAGAGATTGCGTCATCTGTGGATCTGTTGGGGCGGTATGCAAATTAGAGTGGGTCTAGGGTTTCTGGAATAATGGTGTTGATGTGAGCTATAACCAGCCTTTCAAAGCACTTCATGGCTACAGACGTGAGTGCTACGGGTCAGTAGTCATTTAGGCAGGTTACCTTGGTGTTTTTGAAGCGAGCATAGAAGTTATTTAGCTCGTCTGGTAGGCTCGTGTCCCTGGGCAACCCACAGCTGTCCGTCCCTTTCTAGTCCGTAAGTAGTCTGCATACCCTGCCACATCTGACGAGTGTCGGAGTAAGTGTAGTACGATTCAATCTTAGTCCTGTATTGATGCTTTGACTGTTTGATGGTTCGTCGGAGGGCATAGGGGGATTTCCTATAAGCGTCCGGCTCCTTGAAAGCGGCAGCTCTACCCTTTAGCTCAGTGTGGACAACGTCATCGATGCACTTATTGATAAAGCCAGTGACTGATGTGGTGTACTCCTCAATGCCATCGGAAGAATCCCGGAACATATTCCAATTTGTGCTAGCAAAACAGTCCTGTATCTTAGCATCTGCGTTATCTGACCACTTCCTTATTGAGCGAGTCACTGGTACTTCCTGCTTTAGTTTTTGCTTGTAAGTAGGAATCCGGAAGATGGAGTTATGGTCAGATTTGCCAAATGGAGGGCGAGGGAAAGTTTTGTCCACGTCTCTATGTGTGAAGTAAAGGTGGTCTAGAGTTTTTTCCCCCCCTCTGGTTACACATTTAACATGTTGGTAGAACGGATTTATGTTTCCCTGCATTAAAGTCCCCGGCCACTAGGAGCGCCGCCTCTGGATGAGCAATTTCTTGTTTGCTTTGGGCCTTATACAGCTTGTTGAGTGCCGTCTTAGTGTCAGCATCAGTCTGTGGTAGTATGTAGACAGCTACGAGAAATATAGGTAAATAGTGTGGTCTACAGCTTATCATGAGATACTCTACCTCAGGTGAGCGGCACCTCAAGACTTCCTTAATATTAGATTTCGTGCACCAGCTGTTATTTACAAATAGACACAGACCACCACCCCTTTTCTTACCGGAGGCAGCTGTTCTGTCTTGCCGATGGACCAAAAACACAGCCAGCTGTATGTTACCCATGTCGTCATTCAGCCACGACTCAGTGAAACATAAGATATTACAGTTTTTATTGTCCCGTTGGTAGGATAGTATTGATCACAGCTCATCCATTTAGTTATCCAATGATTGCACGTTGGCTAATAGGACTGATGGTAGAGGGGGATTACTCAATCGCTGTTGGATCCTTACAAGGCACGCCGACCTACGTCCCCGATATTTCTGTCTTTTCTTCCTGAGAATGACGGTGATTTGGGCCTTGTTGGGTGTCTGAAGTAAATCCTTTGCGTTCGACTCTTAAAGAAAAAATATTCTTCCAGTACGAGGTGAGTAATAGTTGTCCTGATATCTAGAAGCTATTTTCAGTCATAAGAGACGGTGGCAGAAACATTATGTACAAAATAAGTTACAAATAACGCAATAAACACACAATAGCACAATTGGTTAGGAGCCCGTAAATAAAATGTAAGCTAGTGAGATCAGGATGGTTCATACAAGGCTAGTATAGTAGGTTGTTGTTTTGTTTATTATCCCATGAAACAGTAGTCCTACATCACTACTGCTAGGCCTATTAGACTAGGCTACACTTGAAAACAAAAGAAAGAAAGAAAGAAAGAAAAGAATGTGGAATCTTTTCTGGGAAGACATCTTGGATATGCTACCACAATGATATGCAAATGCACGTGGTGCTGCTTACTAACAATGAACTGAAGTACATTTCTCCAACGGCGAGAGAAGTTGACCTTCATTATCCTCAGTCTTGAACCCGGACAGTTCTAGTGCGGACCCCTAGTTCATTGAAAAGCGACATTGTTTCTTTAAGATTCGACTTTCAGCCATCAGCGGGTCTGTCTGTTCATTGTTGGAGAGAGAGACAGAGAGAAAGAGACAGCGAGTTGAGATTGATATACGGGTGCTGAGGACAAGTCGTGCATAATATCATCGAGCAGCTGGGGTGGAAAGTAGCACAGAACCCCGGTATTGAGCACACATCCTACCAGAGACAACATGGGTAAGTCGTCTACTGTACATTTTCGTTGGTATTCTTTGAATTATTTGGGAATTTTATAATATTATGGCTGGCATGAAAAGTGCTGATAAGTGATTTGTTTAATGCTTTCGAGAGGTACAAACTAGCCTACTTTTCAGAAGTGCATTGTCTTTCACTTACAATGTCTTCATTTTTACCAACCCAATGTGTTCTAAGTGCTATTGGTTTTAGGAAAGTAGCAAGTGAATTAATTATAGGCCACTTTGCAACAATTTGAACACTAATGGGCTTCAGTTCCTGTTTCACTTGCTTCTCGGGCATAAAGGTCTGTGATGTCCATGAGAAGTTGTTTGAGGTCCCTAATAGGGCCGTATCTTTATTAGTATAGGTCCTCTCTGCAGTTCTCGAGAGGGGACTTTTGAGGCTAGAATTGTGCAAATAAGAGAAGTGGAACTGTTTTAAACTAGGTAGAAAACCCCTGGACCTGTTGCTGGGTGACTATGCTATTTTCCTTCCTATGTGTATGATAAGTACTGCTATTTTGTCAAAATAACAAAATTGCTTGAACATAGGTGTTGAGAAAAGTAAAGTGCTGAATATCAAGTCATGTTACTGAAGAGGCTTTTCGGCAGTGTGTTTGTAAAAGGCGCTACATGGTCAATCTTACGTCTGCATTGGCCGCGAAGCATTTAAAGTGATACGGCATTTAAAGTTTATACTTCTTGCGCTTCGCGGAGCTGTTGTCAAGGAAGTGAGTTTGTGTTTATACAGGACATCCCGCCATCACCCACCGTCAACTAATCATGTCGATGCGGAACTATATGGAGCCCTGCGCATTGTTACAACATTTGAGAGGAGCGAGGTGATGCGGTCCAAAGCTCAATTTGGCTTCTGCGTGCTTCTGATGTCTCCGTAATTGCAGCACACCATCCTTACGGAGTCTCCGACCACATTTTCCAATCAACCATAAATTGGCTCTTAGTCCGTGTTCTTTCATTGGCAAACTTTTTAATTGGTTTAAAACTCATTTCCACACTGGAGTGATTATGCAACCTGGAAGACCGCCTGATCTCTCACACACACACACACACACACACACACACACACACACACAAACAAAACCCTGGAGTCACGGAGTGCATGTGCATGGTGCCCCTTCCTGCCATCTGTGCCAACTGTAATAATGGTACCAGCTCCAGCCAGTCTTCTGAGGGAGAGCGTGATCTCCCCCTGCCTTTCCCCACTTCCACCACGGACTATTGGATATCCCTCTGGTTGTCACAAGCCTCCTTCTGCTTCTATAAACCCCAGTGTGGGTGCTGGAGGTGGCTCTGGCTATTGTTTGCTTGACATTGGTGGCCCTTGTCTTCCCACACTGCACCGGGACAAAGAACATTGTCTCTGCAGTCACACAAGCAGCCTCTCTCTTTTCTTAGTCTTTTTCTCTGTCCTCCCTCTTTTCTCCCACTCTCCATGGTGTGAGCGCTGATTGGAGCCAGGGTTAGTGCTGGGTTTGGGACAGACAGATCCTCACATCCTAAGGGCCCATTCACAGCACATGACTCTGGGGAAGAATGCCCGTAGCTAGCTGACAGACTGAACACTACTGTGCATAGGGAACAGAGCATTCCAAAGCCACAAAGAGTAACCCAGGGATGAGAGATTTTACGACCACAGCTGGATTGTGGAATAACTGTTGCCAGATCCTTACAGTATACAGTTCTTTATCCATCCATATAGTCACAGTGACGTGTGTTCATTACCACTCCCTTGGTGGTTGCCCTCTGCTTCTCTAGAGGTAACCCATACGTAACCCTACATTAACCCCTATGTCGTTATGTCCTGTCCTATAGGTTGTTATGACTGCTGTATGAAGTGCCTGGGAGGGGTACCATATTGCTCCCTGGTGGCCACTCTGCTGTGTTTCTCAGGGATCGCTCTGTTCTGTGGCTGTGGTCACCAGGCCCTCACTGAGACGGAGAGACTCATCGAGACATACTTCGCCCGTAACCTACAGGACTACATTACCCTGGCCTACCTGTGAGTGGCTCAAAGGCTATTGCTTTATCCCTAAACTACCCCCCTAGGAATACCTGCAACTGATTAGAATAGAGGTGGCCAAGACCTAGGCTTTGTTATAGCTGGGCTGGAACAAAAACCTCAATTGTTTTGGCGATCCAGGACCAGGATTGGCCTTGTTTAGATGTCCCCTGAGTCTGCTGTATAAGTACATTGAACTAAACGGCAGACCTCATGTTAATGGTAGACCTACTTTTAATGGTAGACCTACTGTTAATGGTACACCTCATGTTAATGGTAGACCTACTGTTAGTGGTAGACCTCATGTTAATGGTAGACCTACTGTTAATGGTAGACCTCATGTTAATGGTAGACCTACTGTTAGTGGTAGACCTACTGTTAATGGTAGACCTACTGTTAATGGTAGACCTACTGTTAATGGTAGACCTACTGTTAATGGTAGACCTACTGTTAGTGGTAGACCTACTGTTAATGGTATACCTCATGTTAATAGTAGACCTACTGTTAATGGTAGACCTCATGTTAATGGTAGACCTACTGTTAACGGTAGACCTCATGTTAACGGTAGACCTCATGTTAACGGTAGACCTACTGTTAACGGTAGACCTCATGTTAACCGTAGACCTCATGTTAACCGTAGACCTCATGTTAACCGTAGACCTCATGTTAACCATAGACCTCATGTTAACGGTAGACCTCATGTTAACGGTAGACCTCATGTTAACGGTAGACCTCATGTTAACGGTAGACCTCATGTTAACGGTAGACCTCATGTTAACGGTAGACCTCATGTTAACGATAGACATCTTGTTAATGGTAGACATCATGTTAACGGTAGACCTCATGTTAACGGCAGACATCTAGTTAACGGTAGACATCATAGTCCTACTGTAGTGATGTGTCCTAATACTTTTTTCCCTCCTTCTCTCCTGCCCCTCCTCTTCCTTCACCCTCCTGCCCCTCCTCTTCCTTCTCCTCTGCCCCTCCTCTTCCTTCTCCCCTGCCCCTCCTCTTCCTTCTCCCCTGCCCCTCCTCTTCCTTCTCCCCTGCCCCTCCTCTTCCTTCTCCCCTACCCCTCCTCTTCCTTCACCCTCCTGCCCCTCCTCTTCCTTCTCCCCTGCCCCTCCTCTTCCTTCACCCTCCCGCCCCTCCTCTTCCTTCTCCCCTGCCCCTCCTCTTCCTTCACCCTCCCGCCCCTCCTCTTCCTTCTCCCCTGACCCTCCGCTTCCTTCACACTCCTGACCCTCCGCTTCCTTCACCCTCCTGACCCTCCTGACCCTCCTCTTCCTTCACCCTCCTGACCATCCTCTTCCTTCAACCCCCTGACCCTCCTCTTCCTTCACCCCCCTGCCCCTCCTCTTCCTTCACCCTCCTCTTCCTTCTCCCCTGCCCCTCCGCTTCCTTAACCCTCCTGCCCCTCCTCTTCCTTCTCTCCTGCCCCTCCTCTTCTGCTCTTCCAACATAGTATCCAGTACTTCCAGTATGTTATCTATGGCTTGGCTTCATTCTTCTTCCTCTACTGCATCGTACTGCTGGCGGAGGGATTCTACACCACCAGCGCCGCCAAGCAGACCTTCGGAGAGTTCAGGAGCACCCTGTGTGGTCGCTGTCTTAGTAGCACGGTGAGAGAGTGGGGGAATGGTGGAGGTGTGATGGTAACAGGCTGGGGTGGAGGGGTGTTGGTAACAGGCTGGGGTGGAGGGGTGATGGTAACAGGGTGGAGGGGTGATGGTAACAGGCTGGGGTGGAGGGGTGATGGTAACAGGCTGTGGTGAAGGGGTGATGGTAACAGGGTGGAGGGGTGATGGTAACAGGGTGGGGTGGAGGGGTGATGGTAACAGGGTGGGGTGGAGGGGTGATGGTAACAGGCTGGGGTGGAGGGGTGATGGTAACAGGCTGGGGTGGAGGGGTGATGGTAACAGGCTGTGGTGGAGGGGTGATGGTAACAGGGTGGAGGGGTGACGGTAACAGGATGGGGTGGAGGGGTGATGGTAACAGGGTGGGGTGGAGGGGTGATGGTAACAGGGTGGGGTGGAGGGGTGATGGTAACAGGGTGGGGTGGAGGGGTGATGGTATCAGGGTGGGGTGGAGGGGTGATGGTAACAGGGTGGGGTGGAGGGGTGATGGTATCGGGGTGGAGGGGTGATGGTATCAGGGTGGGGTGGAGGGGTGATGGTATCAGGATGGGGTGGAGGGGTGATGGTAACAGGATGGGGTGGAGGGGTGATGGTAACAGGGTGGGGTGGAGGGGTGATGGTAACAAGGTGGGGTGGAGGGGTGATGGTATCAGGGTGGGGTGGAGGGGTGATGGCATCAGGGTGGGGTGGAGGGGTGATGGTATCAGGATGGGGTGGAGGGGTGATGGTATCAGGATGGGGTGGAGGGGTGATGGTAACAGGATGGGGTGGAGGGGTGATGGTAACAGGATGGGGTGGAGGGGTGGTGGTAACAGGATGGGGTGGAGGGGTGGTGGTAACAGGATGGGGTGGAGGGGTGATGGTAACAGGATGGGGTGGAGGGGTGATGGTAACAGGATGGGGTGGAGGGATGATAGTAACAGGATGGAGGGGTGATGGTAACAGGATGGGGGGGTGATGGTAACAGGGTGGAGGGGTGATGGTAACAGGGTGCGGGGGTGATGGTAACAGGATGGGGGGGTGATGGTAACAGGATGGGGGGTGATGGTAACAGGCTGGGGTGGAGGGGTGATGGTAACAGGCTGGGGTGGAGGGGTGATGTTAACAGGGTGGAGGGGTGGAGGGGTGATGGTAACAGGGTGGGGTGGAGGGGTGATGGTAACAGGGTGGGGTGGAGGGGTGATGGTAACAGGCTGGGGTGGAGGGGTGATGGTAACAGGGTGGAGGGGTGATGGTAACAGGGTGGAGGGGTGATGGTAACAGGGTGGAGGGGTGATGGTAACAGGATGGGGTGGAGGGGTGATGGTAACAGGATGGAGGGGTGATGGTAACAGGATGGGGGGTGATGGTAACAGGGTGGAGGGGTGATGGTAACAGGGTGGAGGGGTGATGGTAACAGGATGGGGGGTGATGGTAACAGGATGGAGGGGTGATGATAACAGGGTGGAGGGCTGATTGTAACAGGATAGGGTGGAGGGGGTGATGGTAACAGGATGGGGTGGAGGGGTGGTGGTAACAGGGTGGAGGGGTGATGGTAACAGGGTGTAGGGGTGATGGTAACAGGATGGGGTGGAGGGGTGATGGTAACAGGATGGAGGGGTGATGGTAACAGGATGGGGGGTGATGGTAACAGGGTGGAGGGGTGATGGTAACAGGGTGGAGGGGTGATGGTAACAGGATGGGGGGTGATGGTAACAGGATGGGGGGGTGATGGTAACAGGGTGGAGGGGTGATGGTAACAGGGTGGGGTGGAGGGGTGATGGTAACAGGGTGGGGTGGAGGGGTGATGGTAACAGGGTGGGGTGGAGGGGTGATGGTAACAGGGTGGGGTGGAGGGGTGATGGTATCAGGGTGGGGTGGAGGGGTGATGGTATCAGGGTGGGGTGGAGGGGTGATGGTAACAGGATGGGGTGGAGGGGTGATGGTAACAGGATGGAGGGGTGATGATAACAGGATGGAGGGGTGATGATAACAGGGTGGAGGGGTGATGATAACAGGGTGGAGGGGTGATGATAACAGGGTGGAGGGGTGATTGTAACAGGATAGGGTGGAGGGGGTGATGGTAACAGGATGGGGTGGAGGGGTGGTGGTAACAGGGTGGAGGGGTGATGGTAACAGGGTGTAGGGGTGATGGTAACAGGATGGGGTGGAGGGGTGATGGTAACAGGATGGAGGGGTGATGGTAACAGGATGGGGGGTGATGGTAACAGGGTGGAGGGGTGATGGTAACAGGGTGGAGGGGTGATGGTAACAGGGTGGAGGGGTGATGGTAACAGGATGGGGGGTGATGGTAACAGGGTGGGGTGGAGGGGTGATGGTAACAGGGTGGGGTGGAGGGGTGATGGTAACAGGCTGGGGTGGAGGGGTGATGGTAACAGGGTGGAGGGGTGATGGTAACAGGGTGGAGGGGTGATGGTAACAGGGTGGAGGGGTGATGGTAACAGGGTGGGGTGGAGGGGTGATGGTAACAGGGTGGGGTGGAGGGGTGATGGTATCAGGGTGGGGTGGAGGGGTGATGGTATCAGGGTGGGGTGGAGGGGTGATGGTATCAGGATGGGGTGGAGGGGTGATGGTAACAGGATGGGGTGGAGGGGTGGTGGTAACAGGATGGGGTGGAGGGGTGGTGGTAACAGGATGGGGTGGAGGGGTGATGGTAACAGGATGGAGGGGTGATGGTAACAGGATGGAGGGGTGATGGTAACAGGATGGGGGGGTGATGGTAACAGGGTGGAGGGGTGATGATAACAGGGTGGAGGGGTGATGGTAACAGGGTGGAGGGGTGATGGTAACAGGATGGGGGGTGATGGTAACAGGGTGGAGGGGTGATGGTAACAGGGTGGAGGGGTGGAGGGGTGGTGGTAACAGGATGGGTTGGAGGGGTGATGGTAACAGGGCGGAGGTGTGATGGTAACAGGGTGGAGGGGTGATGGTAACAGGATGGGGTGGAGGGGTGATGGTAACAGGATGGGGTGGAGGGGTGATGGTAACAGGGTGGAGGGGTGATTGTAACAGGATAGGGTGGAGGGGGTGATGGTAACAGGATAGGGTGGAGGGGTGATGGTAACAGGGTAGAGGGGTGATGGTAACAGGGTGGGGTGGAGGGGTGATGGTAAAAGGGTGGAGGGGTGATGGTAACAGGATAGGGTGGAGGGGTGATGGTAACAGGATAGGGTGGAGGGGGTGATGGTAACAGGGTGGAGGGGTGATGGTAACAGGGTGGAGGGGTGATGGTAACAGGGTGGAGGGGTGATGGTAACAGGGTGGAGGGGTGATGGTAACAGGGTGGAGGGGTGATGGTAACAGGGTAGAGGGGTGATGGTAACAGGGTAGAGGGGTGATGGTAACAGGATAGGGGGTGATGGTAACAGGGTGGAGGGGTGATGGTAACAGGGTGAAGGGGTGGAGGGGTGGTGGTAACAGGGTGGGTTGGAGGGGTGATGGTAACAGGATGGGGTGGAGGGGTGATGGTAACAGGATGGAGGGGTGATGGTAACAGGATGGGGTGGAGGGGTGATGGTAACAGGATGGGGTGGAGGGGTGATGGTAACAGGATGGAGGGGTGATGGTAACAGGGTGGAGGGGTGATTGTAACAGGGTGGAGGGGGTGATGGTAACAGGGTGGAGGGGTGATGGTAACAGGGTGGAGGGGTGATGGTAACAGGGTCGAGGGGTGATGGTAACAGGGTCGAGGGGTGATGGTAACAGGGTCGAGGGGTGATGGTAACAGGGTCGAGGGGTGATGGTAACAGGGTCGAGGGGTGATGGTAACAGGGTCGAGGGGTGATGGTAACAGGGTAGAGGGGTGATGGTAACAGGGTGGAGGGGTGATGGTAACAGGGTGGAGGGTGATGGTAATAGGGTGGAGGGGTGATGGTAACAGGGTAGATGGGTGATGGTAACAGGGTGGAGGGGTGGAGGGGTGATGGTAACAGGGTGGAGGGGTGATGGTAACAGGGTGGAGGGGTGATGGTAACAGGGTGTGGATGGGGTGGAGGTTAGAAGATGAGGATGGAGGAAGGCTGGGTGAGGAGGTAGTTGAGAGGATGGTGTGAAGGTATAGTGGGGCTGAGTCCAGTGGGATAGAGGTAAGAGAGTGAGGGTGGAAATGAGAGCTCAAGAAACCTGTGAAAGTTGCACTTCTTGATTCATTTTTGGCCTGTTAAAATTCATAATATCCAAACATGAATCTCTCTCTTCATCTGCAGTTTATATTGATAACGTACCTTCTGGCGGTGGTGTGGCTGTTGGTGTTTGCCTTCTCTGCCTTGCCTGTCTATTTCTTCTACAACATGGACGCTACCTGCCAGACCATCACCGTCCTGACTGAGACCCCAGCTAGCATCAACCAGCTCTGTATCGACGCCAGGCAGTACGGTAAGGAAAGAGAACATCACCTCACTATATCATCTGCTATGTTCATTCATATGGTAACATTTGGTAAGTATTCAGACCCCTTTGACTAATTCCACATTTTGTTACGTTACAGCCTTATTCTGAAATGGATTATATTTTTTGTGAATGTATAAAAATAAAAAAAATGTAAACATCACATTTACATAAGTATTCAGACCATCTGCTCTGAGACTGCAAATTGAGCTCAGGTGCATCCTGTTTCCATTGATCATCCTTGAGCTGTTTCTACAACTTGATTGGAGTCCACCTGTGGTAAATGCAATTGATTGGACATGATTTGGAAACGTGTCTATATAAGGTCCTACAGTTGACAGTGAATGTCAGAGCAAAAACCAAGCCATGAGGTCAAAGGAATTGTCTATAGAGTTCCGAGACAGATCTGGGGAAGGACACCAAAAAATGTCTGCAGCATTGAAGGTCCCCAAGGCCTCCGTCATACTTAAATGGAAGAAGTTTGGATCCACCAAGACTCTTCCTAGAGCTGGCTGCCTGGCCAAAATGAGCAATCGGGGGAGAAGAACCCGATGGTCACTCTGACAGAGCTCCAGAGTGCCTCTGGTGGAGATGGGAGAACCTTCCAGAAGGACAACCATCTCTGCAGCGCTCCACTAATCAGGCCTTTATGGTAGAGTGGCCAGATGGAAGCCACTTCTCAGTAAAAGGCAAATGACAGCCCACTTGGAGTTTGCCAAATGGCACCTAAAGACTCTGACCATGAGAAACAAGATTCTCTGGTCTGTTGAAACCAAGATTGAACTCTTTGGCCTGAATGCCAAGCGTCACATCTGGAGGATGGCACCATTCCTACGATGAACCCCAACCCCACGGTGAAGCATGGTGGTGGTAGGATCGAGGGAAAGATGAACAGCGCAAAGTACAGAGAGATCCTTGATGACAACCTGCTCCAGAGCGCTCAGGACCTCAGACTGGGGCGAAGGTCCACCTTCCAACAGGACAATGACCCTAAGTATACAACCAAGACCATGCATGAGTGGCTTCGGGATGAGTTTCTGAGTGGCCCAGTCAAAGCCCGAACTTGAACCCAATCGAACATCTCTGGAGAGACTTGAAAATAGCTGTGCAGCAACACTCCCTTTCCAACCTGACAGAGCTTGAGAGGATCTGCAGAGAATAATGGGAGAAACTACCCAAATACAGGTGTGCCAAGCTTTTCGAGTCAAACCCAAGAAGACTCAAGGCTGTAATCGCTGCCAAAGGTGCTTCAACAAAGTACTGAGTAAAGGGTCTGAATACTTATGTAAATGTGATATTTAAGGTTTAATAAATTTAGCAACAAATTTGAACCTGTTTTTGCTTTGTCATTATGGGGTAATGTGTGTAGATTGTTGAGGGGGGAAAAACTGTTTGAATCTATTTTAGAATAAAGGCTGTAACGTAAAACAAAACATGGAAATAGTCCAGCGTTCTGAATACCTTCTGAATGCCTTGTGAATGCCTTCTGAATACCTTCTGTATACCTTCTGAATGCCTTCTGAATGCCTTCTGAATACCTTCTGAATGCCTTCTGAATACCTTCTGAATGCCTTCTGAATACCTTCTGAATGCCTTCTGAATGTCTTCTGAATGCCTTCTGAATGCCTTCTGAATGCCTTCTGAATACCTTCTGAATGCCTTCTGAATGCCTTCTGAATGCCTTCTGAATACCTTCTGAATGCCTTCTGTATACCTTCTGAATGCCTTCTGAATGCCTTCTGAATGCCTTCTGAATACCTTCTGAATGCCTTCTGTATACCTTCTGAATGCCTTCTGAATGCGTTCTGAATGCCTTCTGAATACCTTCTGAATACCTTCTGAATGCCTTCTGAATGCCTTCTGAATGCCTTCTGAATACCTTCTGAATGCCTTCTGAATGCCTTCTGAATACCTTCTGAATGCCTTCTGAATACCTTCTGAATGCCTTCTGAATACCTTCTGAATGCCTTCTGTATACCTTCTGAATGCCTTCTGAATACCTTCTGAATGCCCTGTATGATCTCTGTGGGTCTAGTAAAGGTTGGTCATACCACGTTTAACATGTATTACCTTTTAATGTGGCAGAAACACAACCAGTCATGATGTTTTCATCTGATTGTCAAACAATCACTTAACAAAGACGCCCCTGTAGGCTACCTGTGCACATTAGTTCACTCAGAAAATAACTCCAGCATCCAAACCCCAACAGTGCGCTGTGCACCAACAATGTGATGAATGGAAACCGACAGCTGCTATAAAACACTTAGGTGTATTGTAATGACATTCTGGGATTGTCATTAGGCCTCCACTTGTAGCCTGAATTGATGCATCCACTGTTGTCTGCGCACGCCGCGATCTCGGCCACTCCTCTCCGCCTTGGCAAAAGGTGTTTTCGTCGAACCACAATGCAATTCGCTCATTTTTCATGGCCTATATTTTTCTAGGCAATATATGTTAATTGTGATAGGCTCACGTTTTACCGGTAAGTTCTACCCTCACAATTCTTTTGGGCTGGGACACTGTACCTTACCGGACCTTACCAGACCATAATGTACCAGAACATACCAGACCTTACCGTCCCAGACCGGACCTTACCAGACCATAATGTACCAGAACATACCAGACCTTACCGTACCAGACCGGACCTTACCAGACCATAATGTACCAGAACATACCAGACCTTACCGTACCGTACCGTACCTTACCAGACCATAATGTACCAGAACATACCAGACCTTACCGTCCCAGACCGGACCTTACCAGACCATAATGTACCAGAACATACCAGACCCTACCGTACCAGACCATAATGTACCTTACCGTACCAGACCATAATGTACCTTACCGTCCCAGACCGGACCTTACCAGACCATAATGTACCAGAACATACCAGACCCTACCGTCCCAGACCGGACCTTACCAGACCATAATGTACCAGAACATACCAGACCTTACCGTACCAGACCGGACCGTACCAGACCATAATGTACCTTACCGTACCAGACCATAATGTACCTTACCAGACCATAATGTACCAGAACATACCAGACCTTACCGTACCAGACCATAATGTACCTTACCGTACCAGACCGTACCTTACCAGACCATAATGTACCAGAACATACCAGACCTTACCGTACCAGACCATAATGTACCTTACCGTCCCAGACCGGACCTTACCAGACCATAATGTACCAGAACATACCAGACCTTACCGTACCAGACCGTACCTTACCAGACCATAATGTACCAGAACATACCAGACCTTACCGTCCCAGACCGGACCTTACCAGACCATAATGTACCAGAACATACCAGACCTTACCGTCCCAGACCGGACCTTACCAGACCATAATGTACCAGAACATACCAGACCTTACCGTACCAGACCGGACCTTACCAGACCATAATGTACCAGAACATACCAGACCTTACCGTCCCAGACCGTACCTTACCAGACCATAATGTACCAGAACATACCAGACCTTACCGTCCCAGACCGGACCTTACCAGACCATAATGTACCAGAACATACCAGACCTTACCGTACCGTACCAGACCGGACCTTACCAGACCATAATGTACCAGAACATACCAGACCCTACCGTACCGTACCAGGCCGTACCAGACCATAATGTACCAGAACATACCAGACCTTACCGTACCGTACCAGACCGGACCTTACCAGACCATAATGTACCAGAACATACCAGACCTTACCGTACCAGACCGTACCTTACCAGACCATAATGTACCAGAACATACCAGACCTTACCGTACCAGACCATAATGTACCAGAACATACCAGACCGTACCTTACCAGACCATAATGTACCAGAACATACCAGACCTTACCGTACCAGACCATAATGTACCAGAACATACCAGACCTTACCGTACCGTACCAGACCGGACCTTACCAGACCATAATGTACCAGAACATACCAGACCCTACCGTACCGTACCAGGCCGTACCAGACCATAATGTACCAGAACATACCAGACCTTACCGTACCGTACCAGACCGGACCTTACCAGACCATAATGTACCAGAACATACCAGACCTTACCGTACCAGACCGGACCTTACCAGACCATAATGTACCAGAACATACCAGACCCTACCGTACCGTACCATCCCGTACCAGACCATAATGTACCAGAACATACCAGACCTTACCGTACCAGACCGGACCTTACCAGACCATAATGTACCAGAACA